>NC_069390.1:63876512-64178595 GCF_027475565.1 Acinonyx jubatus | reverse complement strand
CAGACCATATGCACATAACATATCATTATAATTGTTCTATTTTATTGCTATTGTTAATCTCTTACTGTGCCTAATTTATAAATTAAACTGTATCATAGGTATGTATGTGTAGGAAAAAACATAGCATATATAAGGTTTGGTACTGTCTGCTGTTTCAGCATCTCTTGAGGGTTTTGAAATGTATCCCCTGCGAATAAGGGAGAACTACTTTATACTAAAAAACAATCTTCTGTACCTTTGAAAGAGGCTTTCTGGAAGCATCAATTTACCAATGTTCCAAAAGGAACTTGGACATAAGTGGGTTTCATTCATATCCATCCAGTCCTTTGTGACTCCATCCTTTTCTTATCCCAAAGATCTCCAAATCTTGCTGCAATCATCAACTTCTCTAGCAAGACAGCTTCATTGTATTCATTTTGCTTCCAGCTTGCTCCTTCAACTCCACTGAAATCAGCAAATGTTCATCAAACACCTTATACAAGATCCTTTGTGTAGGCATCTCCAGACAGGCTGGGAGGTGGTGTAAAGTATACAAGGCACAAACATAGAGGTTTGGATTCTAGTTCTGCTACATGTTTGCTGTGTAGTCTTGGTGATAATTTAATCTCTCTGAGTCTGTTTCCTTATGGGGTTGTGGTTAGGATTAAATACAACATATAGGAATGTGGTTCCTTTAATAAATGTCCACTTTCCTTTTTTAGTTGGACTATCTGCTTTCTAACAATATTTATTGGATCAGTGAAGAAAACTTTTTAGTTTCTACCTATTCTCTTAAAAATTCCTCCTTAAAAAAAACCTCTTAGAGAGAATAGAAGTATCATGATTCTGCTTCTCTATAACTTTTCTATTAGAGGGTCATTTGTCATAGTTGTTTGTAAACTAGTCTTACCTACTAGGGCTAATATTATGGCTAATAGCTGACATTTATTGGGATTTGCCCACTTGTTACTAATTCTCATAGCAACTGTAAGAGTTAGGTATAGTGTATTACTTTGACTGTTTTAAAGGGAAGGAAGGGTGGGCTTGGAGAATTTGAATGATTTGCCCTATGACATGAACCACTGCAAAGCAGAGCCATGATTCAAAGCCAGGTCAGTGTGGCTGTAAAAACCATGTTCTTTCTGCAGTAAGACAGATTTCTAAGTCACGGGGGACTGAAACTTTACCTCAAGCCTTCTTATAATCCTATTACTTAGTAAAGTACCCTGTATGAAGTAGGTGTTCAATAACAGTTTATTTAGTTAGATTGAATTGAACCAACTGATTAATTTATCACTATCCTTTGCTTTGCTTTGTTTATGCTTCTAGTTGTATATGTCTTGACTTCATTAATAACTACAAAGGCTCATTTCCTAGGACTTACCTGAAATCAGGTCATCTATCTATTTAAGATATTTTCTACCTTTCTAAAGTGATTATAAGAATTTTATAAAAACTTTCAATTAAATTCATGAGCTGTGTTAAATAGGACTTTCACATTTTAAAGTTTAAAAGTAATTGAGGAGGGGTGACTGGGTGGCTTAGTTGAGCATCTGACTTTGCCTCAGGTCATGATCTTGCGGTTCTTGAGTTTGAGCCCCACGTCGGGCTCTGGGCTGACAGCTCAGAGCCTGGAGCCTGCTTCAGATTCTGTGTCTCCCTCTCTCTCTGGCCCTCCCCCAATCATTCTCTCTCTCTCAAAAATAAATAAACATTAAAAAAAAAAACCCACTCAGAACAATGGAACAGAATAGAAGACCCATAAATGGGTCCACAACTATATGGTCAACTCATCTTTGACAAAGCAGGAAAGAATATCCAATGGAAAAAAGACAGTCTCTTCAACAAATGGTGTTGGGAAAACTGGACAGCAACATGCAGAAGAATGAAACTGGACCACTTTCTTACGCCATACAGAAAAATAAATTCAAAATGGATGAAAGACCTAAATGTGAGACAGCAAACCATCAGAATCCTAGGGGAGAATATAGGGCAGCCACCTTTTTGACTTCGGCCATAGCAGCTTCTTACTGGACACATTGCCAAAGGCAAGTGAAGCTAAATTAAAAATGAATTGGGACTTCAACAAGATAAAAAGTTTCCAGGGGCACCTGGGTGGCTCAGTCAGTTGAACGTCCAACTTCGACTCAGTTCATGATCTTGTGATTTGTGGGTTCAAGCCCGTGTTGGGCTCTGTGCTGACAGCTCGAAGCCTGGAGCCTGCTTCAGATTCTCTCTCTCTCTCTCTCTCTCTCTGTCTCTCTCTTTCTCTCTCTGCCCTTCCCTGTTTGCACTCTGTCTGTGTCTGTCTCAAAAATAAACAATTAAAAAAAAACTTTAAAAAAAGTTTCTGCACAGTTAAAGAAACAATCAACAAAACTAAAAGGCAACCTACAGAATGGGAGAAGATATTTGCAAATGACAAGTAAAGGGCTAGTATCCAAAATCTATAAAGAACTTATTGAACTCAACACCCCAAAAACAAATAATCCAGTTAAGAGATGGGCAGATTACAGAACAGACACTTCTCTAAAGAAGACATGACTCATCATCAGGGAAATACAAATCAAAACCACAGTGAGATACCACCTCACACCTGTCATAATGGCTAAAATTAACTCCAGAAACAACAGATGGTGGTGAAGATGCAGAGAAAGGGGAACACTCTTACACTGTTGGTGGGGATGAAAACTGGTACAGCCACTTTGGAAAACAGTGTGGAGGTTCCTCAGAAAGTTAAAGATAGAACTACCCTATGACTCAGCAATTGCACTATTAGGTATTTACCCAAAGGATACAAAAATACTGATTAGAAGGGGCACATGCATCCTATTGTTTATAGCTGCACTATCAGCAATAGCCAAATTATGGAAAGATCCCAAATGTCCATTGACTGATGAATGGATAAAGAAGATGTGGTGTGTGTGTGTGTGTGTGTGTGTGTGTGTGTGTGTGTATTCCATTATATGTATATTATATGTAATATAACGGAATACTACTCAGCCATCAAAAAGAATAAAATCTTACCACTAGCAATGACATGGATGGAGCTAGATTGTATTATGTAAAGTGAAATAAGTCAGTCAGAGATAGACAAATACCATATGTTTTCACTCATGTATGGAATTTAAGAAACAAGACAGATGAACATAGGGGAAGAGAAGGAAAAATAAGATAAAAATAGAAAGGAAGGCAAACCATAAGAGATTCTTAACTATAAAGAGCAAACTGAGAGTTGCTGTAGGGGAGGTGGGTGGGAGGATGGGCTAAATGGGTGATGGGTATTAAGGAGGGCATTTGCTGTGATGAACACTGGGTGTTATATGTAAATGATGAATTACTAAATTCTATGCCTGAAAGCAATACTATACTATATGTTAATTAAATTAAATTTAAACAAAATCTTGGAAAGAGAAAACAAACAAACAAAGATAATGTGAATTACATTAAAGCCCTGGGCGAAAAGAGATAGTAAGCCCTGATGACTGTAGGCACATCTGGTCAAAACAGTAAATTGCTCAGGTCACTGTGAGAATGGAATCAGTTGAAAAAATAGCAATATGGCAAAAAGTCTCTGCCACTTGAAGGCTGTCAGGAGCTAGTAGATGAAGATATTAACTTATGATATTCTTATTGTATGCCAGCTATAGTTCTAGATGCTGAGCATAGAGTAATGAAGCAACGACCAAGGTCCTTGTTCTCATTGGGCTTACATCTCCTAGGGAGAAATAGACTATAAACAAGAATAATATTTGATAATAACAAGTACTGTTCATAGAGATGGGGAAGACTGGGGGAGAACAGATTTTAGGGATGAGATAGAATCAGAATTTCTATTTTAATCATGTTAAATTTAGGGTGCTTAGTAGATACCTGGTTGAAGGTGTATGGGAGGAAACGAGGAGGTATCAAGGTGTCAGCTGAATGTCCAAATCTGGAGCCTAGGGATAAGTCAGAGGAAGAGACATGAATTTTGAGTCATCTGCATACAATTTACTTTGAAGCCATGGGCCTGAAGAGAGTATGGGTAGAGATGAGTGAAGAATAGGGAGTGCATGACCGAGTATGACATCCATGGCAGAACATGGGCTCTTGAGATAGATGTCCATGTTCCACTGTGTAAATACCCATTTTTATTTTATTGTTGTGCATTTTTAGTTAAATGCTGCTGAAATATCCCACCAGTCCCAGTTAGGCTGGAGCATTACATGGGAAATGATAATTGTGAGCCCAACAGTGTTGGCAGTTGCCATTAGGGAGGGATTGAGAAGGTGAGAGTGATTTGGCAGATTAAGATAGAAGAGACAGAAAGACAAATACCATATGATTTCACTCATATGTGGAATCTAAAAAAAAACCCAATAACAAAACAACCCAAATGAATAAACAAACCGCAGAATCAGACATGTAAATACAGAGAATAAATAGATGGTTATCAGAGGGGAGAGGGGTAGGAGGATGGGCAACATGGGTGAAAGGGAGTGGGAGATACAGGCTTCCAGTTATAGAATGAATAAATCACAGGAATAAAGGGCACAGCATAGGGAAGCTAGCCAGTGGTACTGTAATAGTGTCATATGGTGACAGATGGTAGCTACTTTTGTGGTGATGTATAAACTTGTTGAATCACTATGTTGTGCACCTGAAACTAATATAACATTGTGTTACGTTACATTTGCATTTGTAAATGTTACATTTGGGGTCAACTACATTCAAATAAAAGAATGAATATAGAGAAGCATTTCACAACTTGACTTATACTTCTGGAAATCCTGTCTTTGAGATCAAACCCACAGGACCTGGATATTATTCTATTAAAGAAGACATAAGATTTCTTTTTAGCTACACTCAACATGCATTATGTCTCTTTCCTAATTAATATCTATCAATGGTTTCCCATTGTCCTATGTTAAAGCCCAAATTCCTCAACTGAATTTACAAGCCTCCTAAATCTTATTCCTATCACCTCTTTCAGTCTCCTGTAAGCTATTCTCTCTTTCTGTCTCTCTCTGTCTCTCTGTCTCTCTTTCTCCTCTCTCTCTCTCTCTCTCTCTCTCTCTCTCTCTCTCTCACACACACACACACACACACACACCCCACATTGGGATGGGTCTGTGTCTGTCTCTGATTTGTAACCAGGGACTTACTGAGCACATCTCCTGAAAATAGGAAGTACTCAATGAATATTTTAAACAGACAAACAAATGAATTAATAAACTTCTTAAACTAGCTCTGTCAGGCACTCTTTTGTGTATTGGATCAGACTTCCTTCCTGGCTTAGGTTCAAATGTTAGTTCCAAATACAGGACATGCAGTACTATCCCAGTTAGATGTGGAGACAGACTCAGGGAAGCTAAGTGATGTCTGTAAGGTTATGTGGCTGATAAAGACACATTGGGAGGCACAGTCTGGGTTAGAGACTAGCTCTGAGAGCACCCTGCCTTCCACACTTGTGCATTCCATATGGTGTTCTCCTGTTCCACCTGAGGGTGTGATTCCTATTACCCAGATTCTGAGACTGCTCTTTCTACTCCCAGGAGCTGCTTTAGAGGCTTTGAGGGTAGGAATAAAGCTGCAGGAGAGTCACAAACAAAACTGAAGGGCAAATTCAGGAAAGGACTTCTGAAATTTTCTGTAATTTCTTAGACCCCCTGCCTTGGCTCATGCTGTTCCTTCTCTCTGAAATGTCTCTTCTCTCTTCTCAGACCCTGCTTTTTTATATCTTTATAGCATCCTGTCCTTGCTGTCAAATCACACCATCCTTACCATAGGATATTGTATTTGTCACTTTCAGGTTTTTCCTTCACCAGTTGGCTAAATGAAGACACATCTTAACCTTAAGGATTCAGCTAGTTCAAGACTCTTTCAAAGTACAACAGAATCCTAGTTAATTCATTAAATGCTATGGGATAAATGCCTAAATAGAAATGTACCAAGAGTGTAGTATAGTATATTGGGTTCTGGAATCTTCCTGAATTCCAATTTTATTTTTACCACTAATTGTCTGTATGATTTCAGGCAGTTAAATAGTCTTCCCAACTTTTATTTTCCCTATCTACAGAATGGGAATAAAAATAATATATACTTCACAGTGTTACTGAGAAGATTGAATGAGATTAGCTTACAAGGTGTTTGGCACTCTGGCTGGAGCAAGTATTGTGTATATGTTAGCTATGGTGATTATAAGTAGAGAGTTGAGCTCCAAAAGGCAGGAGTGGAGAAATGACGTGTTCAGGAAAGCTTCACAAGGAAGTTGATGCCTTGATTCATTCTCTTTGAATATCCTGAACTTTTTCTGGATAAAGATGGCATTGTTGAGAAGAGTGTAAGGAGTTCCAGGCACAAGAAACATCAAGTGCAAGGGCATAGAGATATGAGAGAGCAAAGTTTGGGAAGTTTTAAGTAATATTTTGACATGGCTAGAACATAAGGTATGTATGGGGCAGAAGAAAGAGTAAAGCCTAGAGAGGTAAAGGTGAGTGCAAACTCATGAAAAATCTTATTAATATATAAAAGATTAATCCTTGATTTGTATGTATGTATGTATGTATTTATTTTTATGAAATTTATTGTCAAATTGGTTTCCATACAACACTCAGTGCTCATCCCAACAGGTGCCCTCCTCAATGCCCATCACCCACTTTCCCCTCCCTACCCCCCATCAACCCTCAGTTTGATCTCAGTATTTAAGAGTCTCTTGTAGTTTGCCTCCTTCCCTCTCTGTAACTACCCCCCCCCCTTCCCCTGTTGATTTGGTAAGTAGTAGGGAGTTATTCATGAGTTTTTTAGCTGGGGAATATCATGGTCAGATACTTGTTTTAGAAACGAATCATTCTTGTATTGGTGCCATGAAGACTGAATTCAGGAATTATCAGTGCTGATGGGATAGGAGGGGTGAGGTGGGATTGGCAAGGCTGACAGTTTGACGAGATAAAGGGTCAAGGGAGAGGATGATGCCCAGGTTACTGACTTCAGTAACTTGGGATTTCAAAGAAACAGACCTCTAACAGACCTCATGCATTTTGCAGGACCTTAAAAAGGCACTAGACATGCTGTCAGGAGCATTTGCATTTGAGGATGAGATAGTATATATAGAAGTGAGTTTTGTATTGAATAGTCCAGACAGCTTTAACTCTGACTCTGTCATAGTCCATTATTGGTTTTCCGCTATGATGCTTGGTGGGGAAATCACCCAGGAATCATCCCTGCAAACCAAAGAACTTACTCCATCTAAGCTAGAGTGACAAGAGGGAACAATCATTGAAATGCTATTTTATTCTGTATTTACACCCGCACAACTCTCATCTGTGTATACACATACTCACACTTTAGCAAAAGGTAAGTACTCCAGGAGGGTCTGTAGCTGCAGTAATGAATCCCCTGTATCTATACAGTGTTTGTTTGTTTGTCTGTTTGTTTATGAAAGAGATATAGAGAAAGAGAGGGAGAGCTTGCGAGCAGGGGAGGGAGAGAGAAAGAGAGAATCCTAAGCAGGTTCCACACTGTCAGCATAGGGCCCAACTCAGGGTTTGACCCCAGGAATCATGAGATCATGACCTGAGCTGAAACGAAGCGTTGGATGCTTAACCAACTGAACCACCCAGGTGCCCCTATACAGTATTTTTTAGTTCATGTAGCACCTTCACATTGTTTCCCTAATGAGTCTCACAACTAGTGTGTGAGAGAGGCAGGAAAATGTTCTATATTACAGATGAGATGGACCCTCAGAGATGCTAAAAGATTTGTTCAGTGTGGTTGAGCTGCTAAGTGATCGAGCTGGTTCTTGCACCAAGTTCTGTTCTATGGAGCCCAAGCTGGAATCCTATCTTTGGAGGCCATTTAGTATTGCATTGTGTCAGTATAATTTCTCAGTCTGTTATTCACCATGTAGCTCAAAGAAATGGTTCTTCTAAAACGTTTCTTTACATTGACTGGAATCTATCGCTATATTGATATTATATCCATAGATAGATATGTAGACACATCTATATATGTCTGAAAGTTATGTGGTATGGTATTTGTAAAAAGTCTTTTGGTTGGAAGTGACAGGAAGAGAATGAAATGTTTCACATAACCGGGCAGTCTAAGTGATCAGTGCTCCCTTCAGCAGTGGGTCGATCCAGGGCATTGCATCAATTCTGCCTCTCCTGCTCACTCCATCTTCTCCCCTGTCCTGCCATCCTTTCATCCCTTTCTCCTTCCATCTCTCCCCCCTGTGCTGGCTTCATTTGCAGGCAAAGTCTCTCTCTTTCTCTCTGGTTGTAAAGGTCATTTTGGAAGTAGAAGTTTAGATAGCTCTTAGTGTTTACGATCTCAGCAATAAAGAAACCCTCTCGTTTAGCGTCCGTGTCAATATTTTCCAGAAACATTGATTGATCCTTCTTGGGTCATGTGCCCTTCTGTGGGAAAGTCTAGTTTGGATAGGGTACCCCAATTTGGCAACTGGGATCAGAAGTCCAAGGTTGTGGTGGTGGAAGTCCCTACCCCACTGACTTCCACTCTCACCAAGACTGTGTGGGATGAGAGGGTGTTGTTCCTCAAAGAGAAACTAGGTGCTGCTGCCAAGAGATAGGACATGGAGAAAAACAGGAAAAACACAGAGAGATCAACCAGACTGTTAGGAATTTCATGGATAAGACAGTCTTCGAGAAAGGTAAGGCAATACAGGGCTTCCCTTCCCAGCTTTTCTGGTCTATACTGTGTAGCTTTGAGAAGTCACTGTTTTCAGACTTGGTATTCTTAACTGTAAAGTGAGGGGAAAGCTCCTTGCCCAACTACTACTATGGCTTCTGTACAGATCTCAGGGAACCCCCATGTGCTCTGCACACATACATTGTCCCCTGAGGGGCTTGAGTTCCTCCAGCACCCATCTCATTTCTGCTGCAGTCTTCCTGGGCACAACGCGTGTATGCGGGAAATGTCTGTGGTACAGCTATGGCATTTCAACAGAGGCCCTGCAGGTTACCCAAAGGAACCTATTCCTAACTGTGGATTTATGAACACTTCAGGGAGAAATATTGGGAGGCAAGGATGCGTTTAAGTACCCTTCATGTGATGCCACCCAGTCATTCCTCTGTTTTGCTCCAGAAAACACCCCAGTGTGGAGGAAAGAGAAGGAGATGTGGAGTCAGAGAATCAGGGTACGTGTCCTATTTAGCCACATATCAGCTCTAGGACCTTGGATTGATTGTTAATCTGAGAGTCATTTTTCCTGTCTGGTAAATAATGCCAGTAATACATGCTGTCCTTTCCCCAAAGGTGGCTATCAGGAGCAAATGAAGGCAGAGCCGGTTTGAACCCTCCATCATCTATGTATGGTATGTCCTGTCAGAGCCCTGTCCAGGCCCTCTGTGGGTGGATCCTTTCTATCGTATCCGTGCTTCTCTCCTGGCTTTGGTCTGCTTCTGCTGCTAATGGCCTGCACCTACAACTTTTCTCTCCGTGGATTTCCACTTTGCTGAGTGCTGGCAGTGTCCTTAACCCACCTTTGGAGGCCCTTTACCAATGACTGGTATGTCAGCCCAGCTCCCTTGCTCTGCTTGGTGTGACCCTGAGACTAAATCAACCCTGTAGTGCTCCCTTCTTGGATCAAGACTTTGTCTCAAAATCTCCCTCCCCCCTTGCTTGTTTCCTTCCTCTTCCCTCTCCTATTTCTCTCACACAACTACTGGCTTCTCTTGGGAGTTCCTCCTTCACAGATTACTTGCACATAATTCTCATCTCAAGATGAAGGAAATTCATCTAGGACAACTTAGTAATGTCTAACCTTAGGGAAAGTGACTGATTAAAGGAACTTTACTTTCTTCATCTGGAAAAGGAAAATGGTAACATCTACCAAACGTATGTTATTGAATCACAGTAGGTATTCAGTAAATGGTAACAGTTATTTTTAAGCACCTCGTGAGACCTTCTGCAAGTAATAAATGCTAGGTAACTTTTTATTTTATGATATATGAGGGTGGTCCAGACTGATCAGTTCAAACTGGCGTTGGAGTCCAGCTTTCTATGCAGCTGAATATTTCTTTACTATAAAATTCCAGGATCCATCCCTTGTCCATTATATGGTTCCACTGCCCGCTCTTGCCCTGCCTCCAGGGTTGTGCTTCCGGTCTCTCTCTGGTAGGTCCCTTGAGGAAGGGCCTCTTTGAGCCATTTGTGGAAATAGCATTTGCTTCAGTGAGCAGGGATCTCCCTTCCCTCATTCCCAGATTAAATGCCTGCTGCAGTTTTGCAAGTGAGCATTGACCAGGCACATTTATTGCTGCAGATGAACTGTGGCAGGCCAGCTGGGGATTGCCAGGCAGCGAAGGCTCCCACGTGCACAAAGCACTCAGACCCTTTGGCTCCAATTTGCTTCTGGCTCGTGGGGAAATTGTAACGAGAATGTGAGTGACTGGTTGAACACAGAGGGAGTTCCAGGCGGAAGGATTGGAGAAAGCTTTGTCTGATCAAACAGTGTGTGTTGCCACCCTGTTCAAGGCAGGAAGGTTAGACAATTTGCCCTGTTCACTCAGCTCTGCACCTTGGCTGCCAAACACCCATGCTTGCTCGGGGCTATGACAAGCCCTTTCTGTAGCTCTGTGTAGGAAGTGACAGCTGCCTGAAAAACATCAGGGAAAAGAGCGGAGGATTTCTCTCAAGGAAGTGAGCAGAGTTTGAAAGCTGTGCGCTTGCTATGATTAAAAAAGAAAGAAAACAAGAATAGAGCACATTAAGGCAGAAAGGAGTCTAAGATCATGCAATCTGATTACACACGTTACAGACAAAGAAACTGGTGCCCACAGAGGAAAAGGTTTTGCCCCAAAGTCACCTAGCTAGTTAGTGTCAGAGAAAAGTTTAGAACCCAAATCTAGACAAATGGGCAAGTAATTTTTCTATCACACCCTTCTACTTGTTACTTCTTTCATTTTAGTTCTCTTTCTGCTGTGCAGTTAAGTAATATTTTACTATTCAGAATATATAATTTAAGTTGCCACTATGTCCTGGCAGCATGGAGACAATCTTCTATAATTTTTACAATGATCTTATGATTAGACGTTGTTACCCTTGGTGATATTGTGAGAGAAGACACAACTTGTCCAGGGTCACACAACTAGTAAGTAGATAACTGCTTTCTCTCTGATTAGAGAATCACACACACTTTCCAAGATATGGTACTCCCTCTTATGATTGCTTTCTGAGGTCTATCAGAATTGTGGACAAATATTTGGGAGACAGGAGAGGAAATAGATGGAGCTAGATAGGAGAAGGCTGGCATGATGCAGTTGAGAAAGTGGTGGCTTCAGGGACTGTGGATTCCCTCCTAGCCAGAACAAATATGTCAGTGGGATGCTTTAGAATGATGGCATGAATGTATGATCCTTTGTTTCAGGCTTAAATTAGATGTATAAAACTTAAAAAAAATCTTATCTATAGTTTCTGCATGAGAAAAGACAGGCTGAGTGGTACAGGGGAAAACATTTAATACATTGGCTTCTATTCTTACAGATCATGAGGCCATGGTAGTTTTGAACTTTGGAATAAGAGAAGAAAATCAATTTAATCTCTTCTAACAAAAAAGCTTGTTGTCCTATTCAAAAGAAAGCTGGCAAATCTTACATTCAGAATGTGATTTTATTTCCAGAATGTATTTGAAAAAAATTTTTTTAAACGTTTATTTATTTTTGAGACAAAGAGCATGAACGGGGGAGGGTGAGAGAGAGAGGGAGACACAGAATCTGAAGCAGGCTCCAGGCTCTGAGCTGTCAGCACAGAGCCCGATGCAGGGCTTGAACTCACAGACCGTGAGATCATGACCTGAGCTGAAGTTGGATGCTTAACCGACTGAGCCACCCAGGCACCTCTATTTCTAGAATGTATTAAGTATGACAGCAGACAGAATGCTTTTCTCCATGTGATCACTGTTATAAGCTAGTATGCATAAACAGTACCTGTACCTCATGCAGTCCTTTGATGAGGTATAAAATAGGCATTGTACAGAATGAAATAGTTGCCATTCTTGGAAAACATGGATCCTTGATATACCAAATTGCCCTGTGGATGAGGGAGAAAATCAATAGTCAGAATAAAGATGAGAGTGGCTTCAACACATTTTTAATAGTTGTGACAAAAAGCCTTTTATTTACATTAGTTCATATTTTTCATTTTGTTTTTTAAAATTTATTTATTTTGAGAGAGAGTGAGAGAGCATGGGTACACGAGTGGGGGAGGGGCAGAGGAAGAGAGAGAGAGAGAGAGAGAGAGAGAGGGAAAGAAAGAGAGAGAACCCCAAGCAGGCTCCATGTTTAGCATGTACCCCGACTCTGGGCTCGATCTCATGGTCATGAGGTCATAACCTGAGCCAAACCTGGGTGACTGAGCCACCCAGGTGCCCCTATATTTTTCATTTAAAATGTTAGAACCAAAATCTTAAAAAGAAGAAAAAGCACTCATAATACTTGCACAATGTATCACTTTTAGAATTTTGGTTTGTGTGGTTCCAATCTTTTCCTGTCTGCTTGTTTTCTTATATAATTGTAATCTTATATACAGTTTCATTCACTGTTTTTTTCCAATGAAAATATCTGAAGCATTTCCTAGGTTATTATATAGTTTCCAAAATGGTGACATTAATGGGTGCTATATTTATTGGGTGGATAGAGTGTAATTTATAACCTCTTTCCTACTGTAGAAGATTTAGGTTGTTGCTGTGAATGGTATTAAATTTCATTAAAACTTTAGCATTTCTTGCATTGGCTTATCTCTTTTAACCAGATAGTATAATTAATAACACTAATAAATGTCTTGATTTTAAACCATCCTTGTATTCCTGATATAGTTCATACTCTGTTATAATGTATTCTGAATTCCATTTGCCACAGTTTTATTTAGAATTTTTATATCTAAAATTTTTATATATTTTTATATTTATAAATATATCCATATTTATAAATATGATTTGTTTAAGCAGACATATCACCAGGGTATCCTGTTTCTGAAAGCTCATGTTTCCCTTGTCAGGCAGATCTGGTTTTGGATCACCAACTTCAAAACTTTATAAACTTTAACAAATTACGTAGCCTTTTAAAAATCTGTTATTGTATTTGTATTTGGTTGTGTATTTTGAAAGTAGCACTCAAGAGACATGATACTTAACAGTGATTAAGTACTCAATTCTGAAAGGTAATTTTAATGTTATAGCACTGGATAGGTTAAGGTTATTGTAAATTCATATAGATCAGATATCAGATATTTAAGATTGTGACATTTTCTCTATTACCCTATGTTTTAAATAACCAACCTTTCAAAGTTGGCAGAATGAGTCATGTGGATTATTGCAAATGTGTGAGAAGGGATAGGCAAACTATTACCGGTAAGTACAAGTTGGTGGATCCTAAAGCCTGATGTGCTGTTTGCTGGCTGATAGGAAGGATTACCAGGCCTGCCCACCTGGACTAAACCCACATGCACAGGTGATTCTCATGTGCATTTCAGGCAAACACAGTTGTAGTGGAAAGAGAATTATAGACATTTTTGGTCACATTGGGCTTCCTGTTATTTGTTGATCTCAGGAAAATTCCTTAACCTTTCTGGACCTCAATTTTGTCATCTTTAGTAAAGATTAAATACTTCTACTACAGGGTTACAAGTTCTTTCATATAGTAAGTGCTCAATAAATGACAGCCATTATTATTATTATTATTATTATTATTATTATTATATTATTCTTTTGATAGTGAGGCACTTCCCCTTATATGTGAATGTTTCTTTGGTTGAGCTGCATCTCAAAATTATGATAAAAAATGGTCAGTTGCTAGGTAGAAGAGTTTGTTACTGGATGGTTACATTGCCTTAGATGTATGAACTTTTCCATAGGTGGAGGTTATTTGATCACATGATTGTTAACTCAGTTGAATTATTTGCATCAGTGTCACAACTTGGGGTGTTGCATTTTAGCTTAAATTTGGATCTCTTAAAAATATTGCATTGTAATGCAGCATTAAGATGAAAAAATTTTATTATGTTTCTACAAGAATGACTGACACATGCCAGGCAATGGAATGAAAAGAAATAGAAATTGCCAAATTTCTCAGAAAAGATCACAAAAATGTTACGGTGGGAAGTTGGGGTGATCAATTTATGTGTCTGAACTACTGTCATTTAGTGCTAAACAGCTTTCTTTCTCAAAAGCAGTTGGCTGACTTTCAAAAGAGACTGGCTAACTTTCAGGACATTCCTTCAGTTAAGAAAAAGGATAAACCTCCAAGGGCATGCCAACGAAACGCCAGTATTCTTCTGTATGCCTGAAAATAGCACTGTTAATCCTAAAGGTATGAAAAGGCCACTATCATGAGCATAGTTTATGCAAATCCCAAACTTATGTTCCAAACTTGATTAGGACACTGAAGAAAAAGTATGGATAAATATAGATTATTGTTAAATATATAAATGTGAATATTTATATGGTTCTTTCCACCTATTCCAAAGCTGTAATAAATTGGTGTGGCTTACAGCAGATAGCATATTAGAACTTAGTATGGTGTGACAGTATGTAATATTGTGATTTATAAGAAATATATATTTGATCTTACTCTCCTTTCTGGCACAGGTCTCCAAAAATCCCTGAAATTTCTTGAGTGATGAGAATGATAAAGGTGTCATTTGTTATGTTGATGAGGTGACTTTTGGAAAGCCCCTTGATCACGTAAGGATGGGGGCTGGTTACCAGAGGAACAAATCTTGTGATTAAAGGTTTGGAACCTTTAGTCCTATCCCCCTCACCTCAGGAGAGCAGAGAGTGGCTGGTGGTTGAATCAGTCACCACTGGCCAATACTTTAATCAGTCATACCTATGTAGTGATGCCTCCATAAAAAACCCATAGAACAGTGTTTGGAGAGCTTCTGGGAGCTTCATGGAGATTTAGGGGGAGTAGTCCACATGAAAGCTCCGTACCCTTTTCCCGTAACTTGCCCTGTTCCTGAGTTACGTCCTTTTATAACAAACAGGTGATCTAATATACAAACAGGTTTTCTGAGTTCTGTGAGCTGCTCTAGCAAGTTAATTGGACCCAAGGAGGGTATTGTGGGAACCACATAGGCTTGTAATTGGCATCCTGAGTTGTTGGAACCTCCCATCTATAGCTGGTTGGTCAGAAGTACAGTTAACAGCCTGGGTTTGGGACTGGCATTTAATGTAGGGAGAGGGCAGTTCTTGTGGGACTAAGCTCTCAACCTTTAGACTCTAATGCTTTCTCAAGGTAGACAGTGTAAGAATTGAGCTGAATTATAGGACACCCAGTTGGTATCCTGACAATTGCTTGTTGGTTTGGGGACCTTCTCTCTCCACCCGCCACACTGGAATTGGTGATCAGAACACCCATTTACAGGGTAAGTAGCTGATTACTTTAGCATTTGTACCTGGACCTCTGTAGCAGGCTAGACTAATTTTGCTGCACAACAATTTGCATTTTTTACTTTCTTATAAACCTGGGTTTTGTCCATATAGGAAGTCTTGGTGTTTTTTGTTTTGTTTTATTTTGTTTGTTCGTTTTTGCTGCTTTAAAGAGGTAACAGAAGTGGAGAGTTATTCATGCTAGCTAGCACGACAAGTTCAAGTGAGCTTCTTGATCTTTTTGAGTTTTTGTAGAGTTGCAGACATGTAAGATGTTAACATAAAACATAAATAGTAATAAATGTTCACATTGTTTGATGCCTTCCCTCTCCTGAAATGCTAGTCACGCATACAGTCCCTGGTGTAATCCTATTCAGAAACCACAGGCACTTTAAGGAGCTCTGGCTGTCAGTTCTAGCTTCGCAATCCCTGAGGAGGGTTTTCTACATAAACTTTAAGAAGAGTCTGAGGAATATGGCATAAACAGCCACTCCATATTGTATTCTATAACACTTATGGTCATGGAAACATTAGACATTAAGAGTAAGAGTGGCTTTGTTTGCTTGCCTGTTTTACTTTTCTGACTTGATCAATGCTCCAACCAGAGAGGGGCTGGATAAAGATGTTGGGGTTACTCCATTAGACGATGTTTTCTTAATGACCTCTGTTGGAATCCTTTATTTTGGGGCCCTAAACAAAGAATTTATCTTCTAAGAGTTTAACATACACTGAAATGAATTATACTCAATGTATTTGTTGCTAAATAAATGTAATTGTGTGTTCATAGTTCTCTAAAACTAGAAAATGTAAATATAAAGGAGTACCTACAATGTTCTTCCTCACTATTGATTATAGTATTAGGAGGGTCCTTAGGACTGAGTTGTTTTTTTGTTTGTTTGTTTGTTTGTTTTATACCCTGATATGCCACTTCTACCTTCGTTATATTGATTCTGCACTTCTATACTGGTGAGGCACTTGCCCATACCAGGCAACTGTGGTCTGCTCACATCTTATGCAGCGATACCAATGGTAGAGGATGTTTTGTCTCATTGACAATCATGGAGGTACAGGGCAAAGAGTACAAAGAGTATCAGAGGTATAGTCAGACCTATATTTTAATCTCCCCTTCTGTCATGTATTACATGTGGGATACTGGAAAAATACCTAAACTTCGAGAGCCTTAGTTTCCTTACCTGTGAAATGGCATTACTGCCATCTACTTTATGAATTTGCTGTGACTGTTAAAGTAATTTACTTAAAAGCACTTTGCCTGGCACGTGGTGCATGGCACAAATAAATACTAACTTTCCTTCCATTGTATTATTCCTTTCTTCTCAGTCAATACTAAATAAAATTCATTCTCCAGATTGAGAGTTCAGAAAGTGTGGTCCCCAGAGCAGCAGCAGCAGCATTAGCTCAAGGCTGTTAGAAATGCAAATTCATGGGCCCCATCACAGACTCCTGAATCAGAAATTTTGCAAGTGGAGCCAAGAAATCTGTGAACTCCTCCAGGTGATTCTGGTACATGGTAAAGTCTGAGAGCTACTGCCCTGAAGTATAGGTTTCCTGTGTAAACTAGAGTCCAGCAATTTTGTTTCCATCGTTCTTGTTACACCTGAACAAATCTGAACATTGTACAAGTTATAAGAGTCCAGTTCACTAGTCTTATGCCCAATAACGTCCTTTGTTTTTCCTCTTGTCCTGGAGAGAGATAGGATTGAGAGGGCAAGGAGCAATAATGGTGGCTTATTCCAAGATGGAAAATCAGCACTGAGTGAAAATTCTTTTTGTACTACTTCTTCAGCAATGCCTGGACCACAATTGGCTTTCTAGGCATTGTCAGTCTTTAATTTCTGCCAATATAATACAGATGAGATTGCATATATTTCTGGGCTTATGTTTTCCTTATTCAGTTGTAGATTGGCCAGTTGTTTGCACTTTTATGAAATGCTGGTTATGTCTGTTAGTCATTTTTTTTCTATAAGAGGGCTTAGTTTTTTTCTTCTTTCCACCTTTATTGGGATATAATTGACATATAACCGTGTGTAAATTTAAGGTGTACAGTATGTTGATTTGATGTTTTTATATATTGCAAAATGATTACCATCATAGTGTTAGCTAACATCTTTGTCATACCATATCGTTGTCATTTCCTTTTTGTGGGGAGAACATTTAAGATCTCTATGAGAAACTTTGAAGTATATAATACACTATTATTGACTATAGCCACCATGCTTACATTAGAATCCCAGAACTTTTTCATTTTATAACTAAGAGTTTGTAACTTTTGACCAATATCTCTCCATTTTTCTCACTCACCCACCTCCTGATAACCACTACAGTAGTCTCAGTTTCTTGGAGTTTGGCTTTTTTAGATTCCACATATAAGTCAAAACATATGCTATTTGTCTTTGACTTATCTCACTTAGCATAATACCCTCAGGATCTATCCATCTTGTCACAAATTGGAGGACTTCCTTCCTTCTCTAGTGGTTGAATAATATTGCATTGCATATGTATATATCACATATATAATACCTGGTTTCATTGAAATGTCTTTCTGTGTATTCTTACAGCACATTGAGTTTTCTTACAACAGCTATTTTGAATTCTTTTTTTAAAAGTTTATTTATTTTGAAAGAGAAAATCCATGAGTGGGGGAGAGAGAGGCAGAGAGAAGAGAGGGAGAGAATCCCAAGCAAGCTCAGCACTGCCAGTACAGAGCCTGAAGCGGGGCTCGAACTCATCAACCATGAGATCATGACCTGAGCCAATGTTGGTCACTTAACTGACTGAGCTAACCAGGCACCCCAGAATTCTTTATCAGGTAAATTGTAGGTTTCCTTGTCTTTGGGTTCAGTTACCAGAAGATTATGTGGTCCTTTGGTGGTGTTATATTTTCTTGATTTTTCATGTTCCTTTGAGTTTCATGTTGCTGCCTTCACATTTGAAGCGGCAGTCACCTAGTCTAGTTTTTACTGACTTCTGGGAAGAAATAGACTCCATCTGCCCTGCTAGAGATTTTGAGGTTTTCTTAGACTTCCTGTGGATACACCTGCTTTAGGTTTCTTCCTTCCTCTTGTGGCAGAATTTTTAAAGCTTTATTTATGCCTTCTCTGGATCCTGAAAGGCGCCAAGCCCAGTACTGACAGCCTCTCTTTTTTTTTCTGCCATAGATAGCACTACAGCTCCATTGTGTGGTCTCTCCCTGGACCACAGGTTAGGGCTTGCTTTCCCGGGACTCACTTGCCATCTTCCAAAGCTTGCCCTCACTCCCACCTACAGGAAGACGCCCTGGTAAACAGCCACACAGTGGGTGTGTGTGGTTGAGGCATTGGAGGGGCTGGAAGCATCTTTGGGTTAGTTGGAGGATCCGTAGGTGGGGCTCTACCAGCAGATCATGGGAGGGCTTCTTGATGGAGCCCTTTTAGTCCCTTTCATGCTCTCTGAGAGTTCTGTGTACTTTTCCAGATTTGTCCAGCCCTCCAGTCATGGAGCCCTTGATTTAGTTCTCCATGGAGCTAGAGAAAAATGAGCCTCTTTGGTGACACCTGCACAGTGGGGGAAGCCAGGCACACTCACTCACCATTTCTCCCTTTCTCTTAGGGGACCTCATGAGGGAAATCTCTCTGAGCCCTAAACTGTGCCGCCTAGAGGGAGGGGTGACACAGGTAAAGTCTAATCGTTTTCTTACTCCAGTGCATCCAAACTTGTATTTTTTACTCCCTGCAAGTGTTGAATCTTCTCCAGAAACCTGGACTTCCATAAAGGCTGTCTTGTGTGTTGGTGATTGTCTCAGTTAGTGTTCCTTAGGGATTCCAGGACCAGGATGGAGAGGGGCTAGAGGTGGTTCACAGGTCACTTCATGGTCAATAGCCCAACTGAGGTCTGTTTTCCTATGACCTGCGGCACAGGCAGGTGGGCACAGGTGGGCGGGACTGCTCCCAGATCGTGTAGCCTTTGGTGCTAAATCCCACACCTCCTACAGAGGTACTTTTGTTTGTTGATGGATGGGAAACATTTAGGGAGGCAAAAATGAGGGAGACCCTATACTGCCATGATGCCTATGTCATTCTCTGCTTAGTATTTTCTTAATGATTCATAGGAACTCTATATTAAGTTCAACCAAATGAGTTGTCAATGTTTGACCATTTTTTCACCACTAACATAATAATGGTTTTATATGGTTCAACTTAATATATTCTGGACAAAGAATTCTGTTTCATTAAAAAAATTTTTTTCAAATGTTTATTTATATTTGAGATAGAGAGAGACAGACAGACAGACAGTGTGTGAGCACAGGAAGGGCACAGAGACAGAGACAGAATCTGAAGCAGGCTCTAGGCTCTAAGCTGTCAGCACAGAGCCCAACGTGGGGCTGGGCTCAAACTCACAAGCCCAGCGGTGAGATAATGACCTGAACCAAAGTTGGGTGCTTAATGACTGAGCCACCCAGGCACTGCATGAATTCTGTTTTGTTTTATATATTTTCTTCCAGTTTATGGCTTATCTTTTCATTTTCTTCATGTCTTCTTTTGATAGAAAGGTGTTTTAAATTATAATATAATCAAATTTATTAATACTATTCTATAAGATTTTGTAGTTTCTGTGGCTCAAGGAATTCTTTACTATACTTTTCCCACTGATTTGTAATGTTAACTTTATTATATATGTTTCCACATAGTGTACTTGGATAATTATTCTTACTTTTTGTTCTTCCACATATATTTTAGAATTAGCTTATCAAATTAGATGAAAAGCTTGTTGAGATTCGATTAGAATTTGGCATTTTAATTTTGGAGAAAATTGACTTTACAGTACTGAATCTAATTAAAAGTTTAGCTAAATTCCGTTTCTCTAGAATTAGTAGATCTTTATTCTGCAAATTGGTCTAAAGATTCTTTTGGGTTTTCTAAGTAGATATTCATATCAACTACAAAGTATGATAGTTTCGTTTCTTTCATTTTAATGCAAGGCTTACATATATTTTTTCCCCCTCCTTATATCACTATTCTGGATATTAGCTCAAGTGCAATATTAGAGAGAAACTGCAATAATGGGCATCCTTATGTCCTTGATTTTAAAGGAGGGCTCATTTATTTATTTTTAAAATTTTTTTTAACATTTATTTATTTTTGAGACAGAGAGCATGAACAGGGGAGGGTCAGAGAAAGAGCGAGAAACAGAATCTGAAACAGGCTCCAGGCTCTGAGCTGTCAGCACAGAACCCAACGCGGGGCTCGGACCCACGGACCGCGAGATCATGACCTGAGCTGAAGTTGGACGCTTAACCGACTGAGCCACCCAGGCGCCCCAAGGAGGGCTCATTTAAAATTTTACCTTTGAGTATGTCTGCTGCATGGTTGTTTATCAATTTAAGGAAATTTTCTTTAATTCTTAATTTGCTGAGAGTTTTAGTCAAAAAGGAATATTGAATTTAGTTAAAATTTTGTTCTGTATATATTTAGATCGATGAAGTTTACCTGGTGAGGGTCCAGAGCCGAAGGCCAAAAAAGAATTCTTGAGATCTCCTTGGTGCAAAAAAGTGGTTTTATTAAAGTGTTGGGACAGGACCAGTGGGCAGAAAGAGCTGTACTGAGGTTGTGAGGAGTGACTGGTTATATACTTGGCAGCTGGGAGAGGGTAAGGAAAAAGGGAGGTTTCCAAAAAGACTTTCATCTGCTAAAGAGCAGTCAAAAGATACTGGAGACCTTCCTATTGTTGAACTAAAGTTATTTTTCCCTTTGAAAGGGCATTAACATTAAGACGCTAGGGAGTTTGCAATATTATACTCTGTATTTGCCTCAAGTATTTGTCAATGGGATGCAGGTTAAAAGGAAACTTAATTTTATCTACCATTTCCTTCTGACTTTGTTCCCCAAATCACTTTGGGGGTAGGGTGATGTTAGGGCTCCAGGAAACTGAGTTTATGGGTTTCTGGAGGTTAGGCTATTGATAAGATTGCCTTTTTTTCCCTGTAATTTCCTAAGACATTGTAAACTGATGGAGACTCATGTCCTGCATGACTGTGATCTCTATCAGTTAACCATTTGTTTTTCCCCTTTCCTTTGTTCTTGGGAAGCCAGGAGTGCCCAAGGAATGTCGCAGATATCCCACTTGGGGAGGGGGATTGTTGGCTTGTGCTTTGCTCTCTGCTTGCCTTTTGCTCCCTCATCCAAATGATCATAGGGTTTTTTTTGTTTGTTTTTTGTTTTTCCTTTCTGGAATATTGTATTCGGTGAATTACATTAAGAGATTTTTTCATTCCTGGAACAAAGGAAACTTAGGCATGCTGTTATTTTTAGACCACTTTGTAAATTGATGCATTAGGTCTGCTAATTTTCTCTAATTCTTTTTTTGTTTGTTTCCTATTCCATTCTAATGTTCTCTTTTTTAAAAATTGAGGTATAATTGACATATAATGTTATATTTGTTTCAGGTGTACAACACAATGATTCAACATTTATATATATTACAAAATATTCACCATAGTAAGTGTAGTTAACATCTGTCACCAAATACAGTTACAGATTTTTTTTCTTGTGATGAGAACTTTTAAGATTCACTCTTTCAGTAACTTTTAAATATGCAATATTGTATTATTAACTGCAGTCACAAGGCTGTACATTATATCCCTAGGACTCATTTATTTTATAACTGTAAGCTTGTAGCTTTTGGGTCCCTTCACCCATTTGTCCACCCCTAATTCTCTCCCTCTGGCAACTACCAATCTGTTCTCTGTATCTATGGGCTTTTTTTTTTTTTTTTAAGATTCTACACATAAGTGAGATCTTTGTATTTCTCTGTCTCACTTATTTCACTTAGCATAATACCCTCAAGATCCATCCATTCATGTTGTTACAAATAGCAAGATTTCATTCTTTTTAATGGCTGAATAATATTCTTTTGTATGGATATGTATATATATGCACATAGACATATACATGTCACATTTTATTTATTGATGGACACAGGTTATTTCTGTGTTTTGACTACTGTAAATAATGCTGCAATTAACATCAAATTAGTGTTTTTATTTCCTTTGTATAAATATGCAGAAGTAGGATTGCTATATCATCTGGAAGTTCTATTTTTAATTTTGGGGGGAACTCCCATACTGTTTTCCATAGTGGCTATACCAATTTACATTCCCATCAACAGTGCACAAGGGTTCCCTTTTCTCTACATCTTTGCCAACACTTATTATCTCTTGTCTTTTGGTAATACTCATTCTAATTGGTATGAGGTGACATCTCATTTGGTTTTGACTTACAACTGTTTTCTTTCTCTTAGTTTTACTTTTAGTATATTGCCATATATTTTAAATATAATAGATATGTTTCTTTAGATGTTTATCTGATGACTCCAATAGCTAGAATTGATTTTGAGATTTCTGTTGGATTCGGGTGTGTGTGACAACCTAGTCCCAGCTCCTAATTCCGGTGGTGGTTGTCACTTAGTGGTCTTCTCTAGTCCATTATCAATCAGAATCTTGTTCAATCATGAAAATTCATGTCAAATTTTTCTCCTTTGTAAGGCCTTACGGATTCTTGTGACTAGAAGTAATTACAGTTTTTTTTTAATGCTTCTACTGCATCTTATTGGTATTTCAATTTGACCCTTAATTATTTCTTCTTTGTTTATCTGTCATTTTCCACATAGTTTGTGAGGCCCTTGAGAGCAGAGATGACACTTCATCAGTTTTGTACTTGCAATACCAATCTGGTTCCTTTCCTAGAGGAACAGAACTGGATAATTGGAGAAGAAAAAAAAAAACAACAACTATATCCAGCCAATGTTTGACACTAGCCTTTACTGACTGTGTGACCTTGGCCTAATTACTTAATGTCCTTGAACTTGGGCTTCATCATTTCTAAATTAGGTATTATAATGGACCATTTTCTCATGAACTCTAAGGCTGGATTAAATGAAGTAGTGTGTATAAAATGACTGGCACATAGTAGACATTCACTACATATTTGAATACATATGAATTGACCTAGTAGAGGAATCTGTTTTTAATGATAATTCTGGTAGATCATTTGGAAATCATGCTAAAAGTTACAGAAAATTTTTCTTCAGAGTCACAGGTAAAGGAAGCTGATCCCAGCTTATACTGTGAAAGAAATATCAGCTTCAGGCTATTTGGAAAGGATTCTTTGCAAAGTAGTGTCTCAGGTGCTGCTGGAGTTAATAATTATACTGCTTCTCTCTGGATGATAATCCTTTTATCATAGTAGTTTTTATGCAGGAGACACAAGAAGCCTGGCTGGTGATTCTGTACAGAGTTCCATTCCATTGGGATATCAAGAACTTGTCATAAAGTGTCAGTTATCTCTAGGCACATCCTTAGGTTCTCAGAGAAGGTTAAGGAGTTAGCGCTTGTTCTGCTGATTTTGGAACATTATTTTGACCAGGAATCCTAACATCATTGACTATTAGATATAGAAAAGGCATGTTCATACATTTACATAAGGCATGGTTTATTTGATTGACACTTATGTCAAGAAGAAATGATTTAAAATTTGGAAGTGTAGCTTAGGGAAAATATGATACCAACACTCCCTTTCTTAAAATTTTTCAATATCTCCCAATGGCTAGCAAATAAAGTCAAAATTTAAATTACAACATGACTCATCATACCCTACCTCACCAAACCCTTCTCTCACTGTTTCTTCTCATATGATCTATGTTCCTATATTTCCACATAGTGTGCTGGCCCCTAGAAATGGCCATCACTTTGCTGTCTGAGTCTTTACTCAAACAGAATTCTCACTTTGAATGTTCCAGTTCAACCCATTATTCTATACTCAGCTCAAATGTAACCTTTTCCAGGTAGTCTTCCTTGACCAACAACTAACAGTTAATGCTTCATTTAATTATTGAATTAAAAAAAATATTTGTAGTGCTACTATATACCAGCCATTGAGCTGGGATCCAAATCTGATTACTTTCAGTAATCTAATCCTGTTTAGAGATCAGAAAGACAGTAATATTACTCTGGAAGCTGTTATAATAGTTAAAGTTAAAATAATTCATGCAGGTGCATTATTCCTATTATGATAGGAAAAGAGGATGAAATAGGCAGAGAGGGAAAGGATAGAACCTGAGGTCCCTGGAGGGGAAAAAACATATCTTGGATCAATGCTGGCAATGTCTGACCATAGCAAACCCCCTCAAGCGTAAGGTTCCTCTTAAGAATGTAACAGATCCCACCTATTCTCCCTCAGGTTTCCCCTCAGAGATTTTAGAAAAGACCTAAATATGGCCACAGACCACCCCCCATATAATGGAAGCGAACCAATCAGGAATGGAGAACCCAGCATCTAGCACCATCAGGCCAATAAGGGTGGAACCTGAGAAGGAACAAGGAGGAAGGGAGGGGGAGGGAGGCCTGACCAGAACCTTATAAAACAAGGACCCTTGCCTATAGTCTTGGGGCATTCACTTTCAAATGTCCCCTCTCTGTAAAGAGAGCTTTCCTACTATTCTTCCTTTCTAATCTTATATTCTAATAAACTTTTGCCTACTGCTCATTTTGTGTCCCCCTCTTCATTCTTCAAATTGGCAAGACAACAAATCCCAGGTATTGTGGTAAAAAAATCCTGCAATACTTTGAGAGTATGAAGCTGTTCTCTTGAGCAGAACATTGACCTATGACTTCATCAATCTGGTCTTTCTCCAAGGAGGTAGTTTAGATTTATTCACAGCATGGTGTCTGAGTTCTAAAACGGTTGTCCTAAGAAAGCAGAGAGAAAGGTTCTGACATTTCTTGTAATGGGAAGTCACATGGCATCATTTCCATTGTTCTCTATTGTCAGGTAGTTACAAAGATCTATCCATGTTCCAAGAAGTGAATGTGGACCTTGCTACTCAATGAAAAGAGTGCCAGAGTCACCTTTTAATAAGTGCTTGTGGGCCGGGAGATACTGTGGTGGCTATTTTGGAAAGCAAAAACTGCCTTATTACCCTATGTTATCTTCTGTTTACTTACCCATTGTACTCAATAGGGAAATCCTTATAACACAAAGGGTTTATGAATTTGTCTCAAATCTATAAGTACTGGCGTTGTTAAGTGGGTTGTATCCTATTTTGGAGGTGGGCTTGGGGGAGAAGACTCTTGAGGGATGAGATGGGTGGTAGCAGCCTAGAGAGAAGGGAGAAACTGGAGTAGTTGGGGCATGGGACAGAGAGAAGGAAGGAGAATTGGAGCCAGCCCAGACCTGACTGGGGTTGTCTGTTGAGGGCTGACATACTAAGCCTTGTTTATCTTAATTTAGTTGTGAATAATTAATTGCATGGTAAAGAAATAATGAATTTTGCTTAAGCTTTATTTGTTAAGCTTAAATAATCAATTTGAATAAATAAATAATTAAAGCTTAAGCCTTATTGATTAAGTTTTATTTATGCTTGAGTGTGAGTGGGCTTAAGTCAGATTGCTTGTGACAGTAATGTAATAGTTTCTAACGAGAGCATAGTAGCACAAAAGGGTGAAGGAAGCATTTACACCAGGGAATTTGGGGGGGGGGGCGTGACCTAGAAGCAAAGGATATTTTGAACCTTTGAGCCCATTATTCAATCTTTCAGTATTTTTGTTGCTAAAGATGCAGTAATACCACTCACTTATGAGTCCAAAATTTGTTCATGAAAACCTGAGTTTTTAATTCGCTTGTCAATACTTGATCGCTGAGTGAGTTCAGAAAAATTATTGGCTTTGAGAAGCCTCAGTTACCTTTTCAACAAAATGGGAATAATAATAGTATCTCTCTCTAGGGGTTGTTATTGAGGATTAAATAAGACTGTGTCATAAAGGTCATATTGAGCATTTGTTTTGCATTCAGCATTATATAGTTTTTCTCCTTTATAATTTTATAGCAGGTGGTCCAGGGGTTCTTTGTCATCCTCCAGGTGGAACTCTTACTCTGGGAGATAGTTTTCATGCAGATTAAAAAAAAAGAGAGAGAGATGTGTGAGGAGAAGCCTTTGTGAGAGGAATTGCTTTGGTCAATAAGTGGTTAGAAGGATTCCAGTCCTAATTATCCAAATGTGTACAAGGACCCTCCAGTGTACTCAAGTGCTTCTTGGCGCTTCACATAATTTGGAGTGCCAGATGGTTATGCTGCTTGCATTGTGATGAGAATGGAGACAGTGGGTGTACCTAATAGTCTTTAGATTTCTGCTCTCAGTTGAAACTTTAAACCTCTGGACTTTCTTGTGGGCTCAGCACAAACCAATTTCAACTGGCACAGGTATCCCAAAAGTAAGACTGGAGAGCAAGGTGGGGTCAGAGAAGGTGCAGGGACTTTCTTCTCTTCACTAGCTGTGTGATTCTCAGCAAATAGCTGTACTTTTGTGAGTCTGTTTGCTGCTCTGTAAAATGAGGATATCAATGCCTTCCTCATAGGATTGCTGTGGGATTAAATAAATAAAGGACCAGCACAGGGCTTGGGGCATGGGGCATGGGGCATGGGGCATGGTAAGGCTCAATCAATGTCATTTTCCCTTAGTTTCCCATTCTTTTGTAGGACAGTCATCACGACAATTTATGCACGAAGTAGAAACTTCCTACCCTTAGACACATCTGCAGCTGGAAATTGTCAAGTCAGAATTACTGCCTCCTGCTACTTTTAGACTACCGTCTCATCCTCTGCTAGCTGTGGAACCTGTGTAAAATTCAACTCCTCTTGCATGCTCAATGGACAGGAGGAAGAGCATACATATTAAATGCAGGAGAAGTAGTAGTCTGGGAGAATCTTCTCAAATTTCTTGGGAGTTTGGTTTAGTTAGTGAATGTGTGGTTGGTAGGAAAGTTTTTACTTGAAATCATTTTTTGGCAGGGGGTCAGGGGCAGATGAGGCAAACTAACTTCTTAACTTGTGATGTACTTTTAAGGTGGTACATCTTCCTGATGGACCACCTTTCAGTTTAAGAACCAAAATTTTACTTAAATCCTCAAAGCCATTCATGCAATCCATTCTTTTTCTTTTCTTCCCCCCCCCCCCCCCCGCCCAAGCTTTCCTTCATGCCTTCCAGCTTTTACTAATGGCTTGCTATGTTTCAACTGCGATGATGGACTTGGGGTATATTGTATACCAAGACATTATGAGGCCATGTGATTTATATTAGTTACTTTTTGGTTAATTGAAAAAATTGCTTAAATTACCATTAAAATGATGTATGCTTATCTTAAACATTTTATTTTAACTTATAACAGTCAAAGGCACATTTAATCATGAGTCTTTTAATGTAGGGTCATGTCTTCTCTTTAATTGAGTTTGCTGATAGGAGGACCATTTTACTTGCATAAACCTTGCCCACATTGCAAGGTTTATAATTTCCAGATTCCATTTCTTTAAAGTGGAGCTGAAACTGTGGTTATTTGCCAAGTAAACAAAATGCAAAATCTTTAAAAATTTTTATAGTTTTTCCTCCCAGTTTTTTGAAACCTTTATCTCATGGCTGATTTAATAGCATTTAAAAATGACTCACCTTCATTGAATCTTTTCAAAACATTCTATTAAATTTTATTGGCATAACAGCTCTCTTTTTGCACCCATATTTAATGGGTTTATATCATAGTTAATTATATGACATGATCACAGTATCACCTACAATAAGCAGAAAATTTGAGAATAAAACACCACTGGCACTTGTGAAACTCACAACCTAGCTGTTGGGTGCAGAAAATGTGTGAACACATTCCAAGTGGTCCATTAGTCCTAAGCAGGTAGCTTCGGTGGTCCTCAGTTATCAGGCTACAGAGGTGAATACTTAATCTAGAGAGTTGATTGAGTAGAGATTGGTCAAAAGAGCATATCTAGCATAGCATTTTACGCTGAATGGACATTCCTTTAATATATGCCAAATGAAATATTTGAGGATAACAGTCCTTGGAATTAGGAGTTTAGGTTGGAGCAGAGAGAGAATCTGACTCACTGTCCTTAAGATTCACTTAGAATTCAAGACTTTTTCTTTTCATCTGTAAATTAAGTGATTATATGACAGTTAATAATCCCATCTGCTGAGGCTGCCAAAGTGTAGCCCATGTTGAGTTTAAAGTACTTCTGTGGTTGGGAATGGGGGCTATATTTAATAATATTAGAGTAGAAATATCAGATGTTCTCTGCCTGCAGGTGACTCTGTTTTTGGTTCATATGTGAATGAAAAAGTGGCTTTGCTGCTTACTTCATCCTATCAGAACAAAGAGCAGAAAGAAATTCAGTACAATGGTCTATAACTCAAAATGCTCAGATTAGAAAATAATGTGAAAAAATGGTGTGAAATAAAAATATGTACCACTTTTTAAAGAGTTTATTATGTGCCAAACACTGTATTAAGTACCTTACATACATTATCTAATTTCATCTGTATAGTATACAGCTACTAGATAGCTACTATTATTATGCCTATTTTAGAGAAGAAGTATTGAGTTTTAAAGAAGTTAAGTAACTGGGGACACGTGAGACATAAGTCCTTGACTATGTTTTCCAAGGCCTGTGCTTTCCAACCCCATTACACAGCCTCCCAAACGAGAGAAACCAGCAGACACAGCCCAGGGCAGTTCTTCTTGAGGTAACAAGTTAGGTTGAAAAGTATCATTTTGCAGAGAGAACTGGGGTGAGGGTGGGGTAATCCTTGCAGTGCTGAGGATGGAAATTTTAAGCAAATTTGGAGCAGTTTTGGTGTACAACAGTCTTTAATAAGGGGAATATTTGTAGTGAATGAGCAGAGACAGTTTTGGCTGACCTTAAAATAGACCCTTAATCATTCTGGTGATACCAGAACCCATTGTAAAGTTCTTTCTCATATACATGCATGTATATGATATATACATGATATATGACATATATGTGTGTGTGTATATATATATATATATATATATGAATAAGAAACTATACACTGTCATCCCAGTAAGTCATCTTTAGCTAATTCTCCTCTTTTGTTTCTAAATGTCATCAGCAACCCCACATAAGAGATGTCTGAGCTGGGTGAACCCCACCCTATTTAATTCAACAAGTTTTCATTGGTTATCTGTTCTATGCTAGATACTGAGGCAATAGAGATGAAGGGACCTCTCCTTCTAACTGGAGAGAGTCCCTTAAATAGATCATTTCAATTTATTCTTCTAAGCAAAAGGATTTTGTTGCCTGGGGAATCATGAAGGTACCTACTAAGCCTCTTCATGCCTTTCATTCAGTGGATTCTACATTACAAAAGCACCACACTGGGGCTGCTCAGATGTGGTCTGTCCAGCCGGTGTGAGACATGAAATTGTTGGACTGATGCTTTTGCAGGAATGACATCTGGGTAACTGCCCTCTGCAGCATTTCACAGGCGAGATTGTTCCTGCTGCTGTATATCACCCTGGAGTCCTCTGACCTCGTGATCATTCATAAAACGTTACTTTACTTTTCATCATTTAATAAGTCATGCAAATTGCCTTAAATTACCACAAATTACAGTATGATGTTCCCAAACATTAAAAAAAGAAGCTTCTGGTTGGCCGAGGACTTCCCTGACCCCCAACTCTTTCTTGACAGAATAAAACAGAAGCTCATCCAGATTATAAGCAAAGAGAGTTGGCTTTGTTGAATTGTTAGTCTTTAATGCTGCAAGGGAATGAGTTAAGGATGTGTTGCCAAGAAATAAAACAGCGGAACATCACGATTAGAGGTGTGAATTTCAGGCATGAAATGTAATTGTTTTACCAATTTTCACAGGGCTCACCACCTGGCATTCACCAAAGCTATTTTGAAACTGTCCCTCATCACCCATAGATATTAAAACATCAACAGGCAGTTGCTTTTTGTTAGTATATGGTCCATAAATACTTATTGAATGGAGGAGCTACCAAATACAGGATCAAGAATCGAAGTTAGATATCACACCTGCTTCTATGACACAGCTCTTATTTTAGGGGGCAGCTTGAAAATTTCCCAGTTATACTGGAAATAGGTTTTGTATTAACTTGGTTGCATTTGTGCATAAATACAAAGTCTTCCATGATTCAAAAGCTCCCTCTTCCAAAGGACATGCTTTAGGTTGTTCTGATTACTCTGAAATATGTGAATTGAGCAATCCTGTATAATAAGCATTGTCTCTGGTGCAGTAATCAATTCTCTGTTTAATGTAACCTTTCTGGAATGAAAATGCCCAACGAAAGAGATGTTTTGGAGAGGAATCTGTTGTGCTAACTGCCTGCCAAGCCCCACAGTCTGCTATTGAAGGCAGCTCTCGGGGGGTCCTGTGTCTAGGCAGAATTTTGATTCTGAGATCCTGGCCATAACTCACTGGACGAGGATTAGGATTAGATGTCTGAGTTGTGGTAGCCTGGTGTAAGAGCTATTCCCCACTCAGGTGTTGGTGATTATTTTTGACAGTGATAAACTGAACTGTGAAGTTCTTTTCCACTGGGGAGTTTGAATATGAGATGTAGAATTAGCAGTTGTCCATGGAGGCAGAGAACACAAAAAGGACATTATGAGGCATGTTGACAGGCTTCATGAAACAGTAGAAGTCATGAGAATTAGGACCCATGAATAAGTAGAAGTTATATGTAAGCAAAAACCTTGAAAAAGCTAGAAAAGAGGACATATTGTTACTTAGAACAGCAAGAGGAGAAGTGGATCAGGAGAGTGTTGGGTCACTTAATGGCAGAGCACTGGAGACAATGGAAGTGGTTGCTGAGGGAATGACAGGAAAACTTGGTTGCTAGGGCTCTGTTGAATCTTAAATGATCTTTCAGGCTTTTAGAAATGTTCTTATCTATGTGAGTTTCTACTGTTGAAATTCCTATTTTCCTTATTTCTATTTGGAGATAAGGTAATTGGAATGAACTAAAGGGACCTGGCCAACATAGGAGAAAGGGTGCTTGAGTAATAGTTGAGTGATGATTCTTAGTTTTATTTTATTCCACCAAGAGGATGTTACCCTTCTAATCCTGTTTATCTCATTCTGGGAAAATCTTCTATACTCTCAATCTACTAAAAATGATTAAAAATAACGGCAACAACAACAATAACACAGGTATAGTTTTTAGTGGAGGATGACACAAATGACTACTTATGTCTGGCTACTGACTACTTGCTATTTATGGATAACCAACAGGCAAGCCGGGTGTTTTACATACCTTATTTCTAATGCCACAAGAACCTTCAAAGGCATGTATTGCCATATTACATATTGGGGAAGCTGAGGCTTGGAGAAGATTAATGAGTTATCTAAGTGCACCCTACTATTAAGAATTGAGGGGATCCTTACCCAAGTATGCCTGGCCCAAAGTAGGTGCTCTTCTCATTGCACTTCACTGCCTGGCTGAGAACAGTCTCTCTATAAGATCTGGCAGCCCCAGATCATTCATACTCCAAAGAAAATGGATGGGTAGGACAGAGAGAAAAATAGACACTCCATGGGCCACTGAGATCAGCTTCAAGTTGGGAGCAGGCAGGCAGCAGGGCCTGCCATTCCTGATGGATTACTGCCACTCCATCTTGTGCAGACATAGTTATCCTGAACAGGCTGCATTTATTAAGTCACACAACTCAGGTGTTTTATTACAGGTATCAATTTAATTTATATGTAAAAACACAATCAGTTTCCTTTGCCTTGTGAGAAATCTGACAGAAAAAAAGTGACATATGGCAGGTAGAATGTTCCCCAGTTGTGGTGTGGATCATGGAAAATTGGACAGTTGGTCTATATTGGCATTTCCGGCAGAAATCATGGGGAAGAGGGAGCTACACACTGAAGGCTCATCCATCCTGTTCTTCAAATAGTCTGTCTTAGGTGGAGTGAGGCTGGTGGAGACTGATGGATGATGAAATATGCCAGCTTGTTAGTCAAGGTTTGACGAGGCTCCATGTGACAGAGGATGCACTTGGGTGGCTCTATTGAATTGGTTGAAACTTCTAAGTTCTATTTAGAGGTAATTAGCCTTTCTCTTTCCTGGTTGGATGGTGCTGGAATTTGGTAATTTGGGGCTAGTCATAATGACAATACAGTATTGAGTAGGGAGAGTAGTCTCATGACCAGGCTCAACAAATCGTTGCTGTCCTTAGGACTGGCAGTTGGGTAACTGTATGAAAGCAAGAGAATACTATGATTCTGATCGTGATTCTCCAGGAAGAACTGGCCTTAAGAAAATGCAGTGGCCCAGATTTCAATTAAAGATGTGTATTCTCAAGCCATTTGCACCCCCACCAACAGTTGGGGGTAGAGACTTTTTGCTTATCATGGGCATTGAGGCAGAAAGAAGTAAACAGAGTCTTTGCCCTGGAGGAATTCACAGTCTGGTAGGGGTGATAGACAATTAAGCATGTGAGTATAATCGAGTATGATGAGCATTATAATAGAACTACTGAAGAGATTTCCCTTGGGTTGCCCCTCCCAGGCTGGAGTTGCTGCTGATTCCTTTGCTGTCCTGTCACCATTGTATCCTGTCTTTGTGCTCCTTCAGGCTGGCTGGCTAGCTTGCCAGACTTCTGCACAGAAGCTTCTCTTTGCTGGCAACCTGTCCCAGTTAACTGCTTTCATGAGCTTCTGTTATTTCTAGCGTTCCTACCAAGGGACTAGGTTCCCCTGATGTAGACCTTTAAGTTTATTTCCTTTTTCAGAAATAAAGCCAAGGTGTTAAATATCTCTGATGTTGAAAGGATAGGGTTGAAAATCTCTATTCTTGACCCCTTTTTTCCATGGATTTGGGAGGAGTTCAAAATTGGCAGATTGTTTATGATGTTGTTATGCCCAGAATTCGTGATTCCCAAAGACCACCAGGGAGCCGAGTCCAATGCAAAAGCAAAGAGTCTTTATTCGAGCTAGCTCGAGCTCAATCCCCTACCTGCACTGACACAGCGGTGAGATGCCACGGAGAGCAAGCGAGTTTCAAAAGCACAAAGGTTTTATAGGGGCAGTTGGTGAGGTAATGGCTGTGGCCTCAGCCGATTGGCTGGGGAAGGGTCAGAGTCCTGTTACGCAGGTCGCTGGGTGTGTTTTGATCAGGAAGTTTTAAAGGTGAGTGGAAGGTTACTCAAGGGGAGGAGGCGTGGTCAAGGTGGAAGACACAGAACAAGATGGAGTTGGCTGGCGTAGGTCCGCCCTTTCAATGTTTTTTTTGGGAAAGACTTTCTCTTTAAGTTAGGTTTGGAATGTGAGCTTGCTTAGCTCCTATGTTGTGTGTGTGTGTGTGCGCGTGTGCGCGTGTGTGTGTGTGTGTGATAATGCAATTAATTAAATCTCCTCTATTCTGCTTGCTTTACAGTAAGTTGCTTCAGGACCCCTGCATGCAGGGGCAGAATAGATTCTTTTAGTGGTAACAGGTTCTTTAAACATTGGAGACTCCCAGGAGTGAGATGATTATATTGTCTTTAAAGTGGTGATAATGTGGGTGAAGATCTGAGGTGGAAAAGATTGATTTGGAAGGGATATAGGGCCATCAGAATAGCTTCTACTTCTAATTTTGCCTGAAAAAGCCACTCAGATGGGCACTGGGAAAAAGGAAGAAAGATGAGAGAAAGTGGGTGATTCTTTCCTCTGAAATATGAATGGATGCGTGTTATTTCTTAAACACCATGGATTGAGCATTCTAGTTGGGACCAGATTATAGAGCTTGCAGCCTATTTCCTCAAGAAAAAATAGAGAAAGAAAGAAGGAAAGCTTTTTAGCTGTTTAGTATGTAAAATGAACTAATCCCCAGCAGGCCTTCCTGTCAGTGCTAACTCCCAGAACAGAGCTGTACATGGAAGAGTCAGTAAGGACAAGGAAAAATATTAGAATTATCCCAACTGGCACATTTTTTTCTCTCAGTTTTTAAAATAGAAATGCCATATGGTTCTATATGATAGGACATCTTTAGTGCTATATATAGTCTCTTTTTTGATACAATTTGTTTGCAGTCTCATCCCCAAATAATTGATGATGTATAAATATGAGGCCACAGTGCTAATGCCAGCAGACCGAGGATTTAACAGGAAAAAGTTTAAAGCGTGAGTTTAAGTAATAGCAGCTTATTAGCACTTATTCCTCAATATTAATATGTATATTTTTTTTCTTTAAGGGAAAGGCCAGCTATCTAATTTGTGGGGCTCAATGCAAAATAAAAATGTGAGGCCCTGGCAGGGCAGCATGGTCAATCTCCTTTTGCCATGGGTTCACTGCCCTAATGCTCTGAGGCAAAGAGCAACCCCCAGGGGTTTGCATCTTCTTTGTAGGGATGTGACTTGTTCTGGGATTGGAGGTGGATGAGAGGCCCCCTTTGAATTGCCCACTGTTCTGTGGCAGGGATGGGCCCTGCCTTGTCCTACCCTCATATCATCCCCTACTAGTACACTCCCCTCCTCTGCTCCCAGGCCCTTTGAGGGAACTGGGGGGAGGGGATAGAAAAACAGGGCCTTGAGACCTGATGGTTTTTGCCCTGAGTAGCGGTCTGCTGGCAGACAGTTGGGGAGGGGGTGGGGAGAGGAGGGCTAAGGTGCTGGGTTGGGAATGGGGGGACTTCGCAGAGGAGTCTGAGAGTCCAGTGGGGGGATGAGGAAGTGGCAGGAGGTAAGACCCATTTATGGGGCACCTGGGTGGCTCTGTTGGCTAAGCATCCAACTCTTGACTTTGGTTCAGGTCATGATTTCACAGTTTGTGAGTTCGAGCCTTGCATGGGGCTCTTTGCTGACAGCACAGAGCCTGCTTGGGATTCTCTGTCTCCCCATCTCTTTCTGCCTCTCCCCCACTTGTGCTCTCTCTCTCTCCTAAAATAAATAAATAAATATTTAAAAAAGAGGTAAGATTATCTGTGAGCTAAAGCTCTGAGCCCCTCCTCTCCTTCATGCTAATTTGTCCCACCAGACCTCACTTAAAAAGCATAAATTCAAAGACTAAATTATTAAGAATATCAAGATGATAACTCCAGAGCATTAAACCTCAAGTGCAAGGACCTTTCTGAACATGGATCCCTGCATAGCTGCACAAATTGCAAGTTCATGAAACTGGCTATCCTTCAGTGTTGATGGTGGATTAGGCAGGATAGAGTTTTCAAGGAAGAAAAGGGAAACAGTTTCTGGGCTTGGGAAGGCACAAGTGGTTAGAGTTATGGCTCCAGTATCCCCTGGTATCTGACCTCTGGCAAGTTATTTCCTTCCTCCCAGGTGCAGTTAATCTGCATCTCTAAAATGGTGAAACTGAGGCAGAGAATTTAAGTGCGTCTGTGTGTGCATATTCAAGGTCATGCAGCTACACAGTGGCAGAAGAGATTCACACTTACAATGTATAACTGCAAAATACATGATTTTGTCCTTTGAGATAACTGTGCAGTGGTTTTCAACCCTTTAATGTGTGGGAACTTGGATTAAACTAGTGAACACTATAAATCTGCCACTGAGAAAAAAATCACATGAAAGCCATTTTGCATAAAATTTCAGGGGGTATGTGGGGCCCTTGAAGCCCATCTAGGAACCAGGTTGAGAGTCCTGAAGATGTGAAAACTCACATATTTATTGTCTGATGGATAACAGGCTTTCCATCGGGATTTACCTAGTTTGTACTGGCTGCATTGCAGAACATTTCATTCTTGTTCCTCTCCTACTAATTTCAGGGGCCGTCTCAGCTAAAGTGCTCCTTTCTGGCTCATATTTTTATCATTTCTCCACTGTACTTTTCCTCAATGGGAGAAATCTCCCTACTTTATGGCTACTCTGTTAGGAACAAGCCATCCTTTTTGAACAAAAACAAGAGCAGTCTTTTGAAATGAATCCTTTTAAAGGACATCTGGTGTGACGTTAAGCTTCATTCTCTTCTGGTGCAGATTGCCACAGACACACCAGTCTAGGCATGTGCTGGGACACTCAAGGACTCAAGGCACATTGTTCCCAATTGCAGACATTGCTGCAGGCAGCACAGAGCCCGATAGATGGCGTCAGTAGCCCAAAGATGAAGTCCTGAGGCAAAAGCTGTGTGTTTTTGGCTTGGTCATGTATTATTTATGAGGGGAAATTAACTCTGAAATCTTCTCTCTTTGCCCCCAGCAATATACACAGTAAACATGATTTTCCCAGCACAAGGTAACAAATAGTCTTTCTAACAAATTAGATGAATTCTGATGTCTGCTTTCTAGTTCTTTGGAGTTATGTGTATTTTGATTTTTTTATTATTAATATTCAAAATGCCTCTGCTTCACAGACAAGAATGTCCAAGTGGTCCTATGAGGTCTTGGGGGGAAAATGCAAATACTTATGAAATGCAAAAGGCTTAGTCTGGAAATTTTGTATTGTTGCTTAAAAGGTAATTCTCTGCTCTCTCCACAGTATATTGTTGTATTAGCTTGGATGTGTGTAGTGGGAAAAGTATTCTGCTTAGGAGTTAGGCAGATCTGAATATGAATTCTTTGCCACTTGGAAATGTGTGATTCTGAGTGAGTTATATTTTTTGAATCTATTTCTTCATCTGTAAAATGGGTTTATGATACCTATTTTATAGAAGTTTTCATACTACATGAGCCACATAATTTAGGTGATACAAGGTGAACAATCAATAAATACTAGTTCAGTTCCTCTTTTTCACATGTTGCTGGACTGAAGATATGGAAGATGACCTATGTTTATGGTGTCTCTAAAAGAATTTTCAAGTAAGAAATAAATGTTTCAATATTACTTGAGAAAACACTGATGAATAGAGAAGTAACTGTGGTTTTATAAAGCAATTAAAGTTTTATAAAATGGCAGGTGAGAATAGGAGACAAGTACCACATGAGTGATGATGGGCCTGGACAGTGCATCCTGTGGACATAATGTTAGAAATAAAACCAATGACTGGGAATGACTTCTGTTAGGATAACAGCTGAATTCTACACGATGGCAGAGGAATCACCTAGGATTGGGTCAGATCTCATCTCCAACATTTCCTGTGTGATAAGACTGCATATTGCGTATAACCTCTCTGAACCTTAGTTTCCTCAGATAAAATGTGGATGAAATCATTTATGTATTCCATGAAAACAGGATTGTCTTGAGGACTAAGTGAGCTAGTGTACGGTAACAGCTTAGGTCAGTGTTTAGAACACAGTAAGCAGTTTTTATGGCTGTTGATGGTGTTGCTATTATATGTCGAGATGGTACAGTGGTTGGGCCAAAAAATCTGGAGCTAGAAAATCTAGAATCAGGTCCTTGTGCCATCACTTAAGGAAAATGTGAATCACTAACTTAGTTTTCTCTTTGATCACATGCTGATCAGCATGGTAATAATCCCTGCACCTGCCACTTTGGAGGATTTTGCTGAGCATTGGATGTAATCTAACATGGCTGTAGCTCAGAATTGTGGATGGAAAGGCTGAAAACCTTATTAGGAAACAGCCTACCAAAGAAAGCCTGAGGTGACTGTCTAGAAAAGAGGAACAGCTGTGGAAGAAGAAGATGGTAATGAGTAAAGAACAACAGGAAGGCACCAGAAGGAAAAAGGACTACAACTGCTTCCTGTTTCTTTTACAAGGAGGATGTTAAGGGAGAGCAGCAGATTCCAAAATGACCCAGGGAGCCGTATGTACAGCTGAGGCCATGTCACAGACAGTAAGCAAGCAGATATGTGTCGGGGGAGGAATCTACATGATGCTTAAAACTGAGGATCTGGGAGAATGCGTCAAGAGGCTCCTGTCTCCTCAGCCCTCAGAGTGACGTGATGGGCAGCTCTGGATGGAGGTTCAGGCAGCATGGGGAATTTGGGGCTCTCTGAGATACTACCAACTTTATTATTATTGTTAATGATTTCTGAACTTAATTATATTTGTCTTGAAGTAAATTTGTGGTTAGAAGAGATTTCTGACAGGTCAGCTATTTCCAGGAGAGGTAGACATAGCTACACTGCCAACAAAGGTCATATGCTAGGTAATTAATGTTACTAAGCATTGACATAGCTTAGTGAGATATCAGTGCTTTATAAACTGTAAAGTGGCACGCAAATGCTGGTTATGAGTATAGGTGTAATTGATATATTTTGAATGGCAGCCTGGGTAAGTGATGTTATTTTGAAATCACATGTTTTGGGGTGTAAACTTTGCCTCAGCCATGCACTGGAGGTGGGTTTAAGTTTGGGAGGAAATCAACTCTGGGTGACAAAGTGGAGTACAAGCAACACGGAAAAGAAGGTAATTGGAGAGAAGGGTACCAACTTCAGCTTGAGGCATGTGTCAGTAGTGGGGAGATAAAACAGGAAACAATGAAGACTCCACAAGCAAGGGGATGTCACAAGCAGTGGGAATCCAGGAACAGGCAATGTTCAGAGACCTGCACAGAGAGGTAGGCAGTCAGATTCCAGGAGGTCTGTTAGGTAGTAGCTCTTGTCTGCCTCTGAGGTTTGGAGGCAGGGGTCCAGGCTTTGGTATAACTGGAAGGAGGAAGGGAAGGTCTCAATTCTATTTGTTTACTCAGGAAATGTTCACTGAGCACAACTATATGCCAAGTACTGTTTTAGGTGTTGGAGATACAGGAGTATAATGATAGCAAGAGCCTTCTTTTGTACCAGAGGGGTGAAACCAAAACCAAACCCAAAAACCACTCTCAACCTCCCCCCCGCCCCCTGCCAAATGAAAAAAGAAAAAAAAGGAACAAGAAATGAACAACTAAGGTCAGATTCTTGAGAAAGACTCTGTGGTGGAGATTTGCCTGTATCACCACCTACAGGGAAGGGAGTGAGAAAGCAGGATTGAGTCACTTCGCAGCTTTTCTGCCCCGCACTAGTCAGTCATTGATGTGGGCACATTGATTGTGTATAACCAGCTCGTTTAGTGGAGGGACTCACCAGTGAGATGTCAGTAGCCAACACACCCAGCAACTGGGAAGATGAGTGCCTTGGACTTGAAAGGGTATCTGGGTGGCCCACCAGGGGATCCAACGCAGGTTACTGCTGCAGTGACCTGAGTTCCCCTCAGAGTCCCCTTACTTTGCATAATACGTTAACTGGTATTAGAACAGCTGGTACTCTTTTTCCTGCAGATGCTTGTCTGAGATGCTGGTAGTGTCTTTCCTGCATAAAATATATACTATACTTAGCAATGAGCTCTCCTTACTGTCCTCTGCTTTCAGTCACTGGCTTGCTTGTGTATTTCTCTTTTCAGGGTCTGAACAATTCAAAGGGCTGCTTTTTGTTGTTGTTGTTATTTGTTTCTGATTCTTTTGTGTGTAGCAGAGAATAGCACATGTCCAATGTGTGCAGCACACACTTGGCACTCATCAAAGCATTTTCAGTGATTGAAAGAAATGACAATAGGAAATGAATGAGTCATTTTTGTGGATATCTTGGTTATACCCCTAAACATTCAACTAGAATTCTTGATAGCAGTAAGACAGGAGATATACACAACAAATGTACAACAGTCTATTGCATTTCGACTTACATTCTATTAAATATAGAGCTCAGAAATATTTTATTATTTTAAAGATGTTAATATCCCCTAGTTCATTTATTTATTTAACTTTTAAAAAATGTTTTATTTATTTTTGAGAGAGAGAGAGACAGAGCACAAGCACAAGCAGGGGAGGGCCAGAGAGAGAGGGAGACACAGAATCTGAAGCAGGCTCCAGGCTTTGTGCTGTTAGCCTTTGGATGTGTTGGCTGTTGACATGGGGCTTGAACTCACGAATTGTGAGATCATGAACTGAGCTGAAGTCGGATGCTTAATCAACTGAGCCACCCAGGCTCTCCTATTTTTTATTTTTTAAATTTAAATAAAATAAATAAAAATTTATTTTTTATTTTCTAATTTAAATAAAATAAAAAATTATTTTTAAAATTAAAGTATAATTAACATAATGTTATATGAGTATCAGGCCTACAGTATGGTGATTCAACAATTCTGTACATTACTCAGCACTCATCAAGATAAGTGTATTCTTTCTAAAATTTTTTTAAAGTTTATTTATTTAGTTTGAGAGAGACAGAGATGTGGTGAATGGGGGAGGGGCAGAGAGTGGGAAGAGAATCCCAAGCAGGCTCCACGCTGCCAGTACAGAGCCGGATGTGGGGCTCAAACCCATGAAACCATAAGATCATGATCTGAGCTGAAACCAATAGTCAGACACTCAACCAGCTGAGCCACCCAGGTGCCCCAAGTGTATTATTAATCCTCTTCACCTGTTCCCTTCACCTATCCCACCACCCACCTCCCTTGTGGCAACCATCAGTATGTTCTCCCTAGTTAAGAGTCTCTTTTTTTGTGTGTCTCTTTTTTCTTTGTTTGCTTTGCTTCTTAAATTCTACATATGAGTGAAATCATGTAGTATTTGTCTTTCTCTGACTGAGTTATTTCACTTGGAGTATACCATACTCTCCAGATTCATCCATGTTGTTGCAAATGGCAAGATTTCATTCTTGTTATGGCTAAGTAATATTCTAGTGTGTGTGTGTATCACTTCTTTATCCATTCTTCTATCCATGGACACTTGGGTTGTTTCTATAACTTTGCTATTATAAATAATGCTGCAATAAACATAGGGGTGGATATATCTTTTCAGCTTCATGGTTTTGTTTTCTTTGGGTAAGTACCTAGAGGTGGAATTACTGGATCATATGGTAATTATATTATTAATTTTTGAAGAACTTGCATGCTCTTTTCCACAGTGGCTGCCCCATTTTGAATTCTCACCAGCAATGCACGAGGGTTCCTTCTTCACATCCTTGCCAACACTTGTTGTTTCTTGTGTTTTTGATTTTAGCCATTCCAGCAGGTGTAAGATGATATCTCATTGTAGTTTGATTTGCATTACCCTGATGGTGAGTGATGTTGAGCATCTTTTCATGTGTCTGTATCTTTTCATCTGTATGTCTTCTTTGGAGAAATGTCTGTTTATGTGTTCTGCCCATTTTTCAAAAAAAATTTTAAACTTAAATTTTTTTTAGTGTGTACTTATTTTTGAGAGAGACAAAGACAGAGCATGAGTGGGGGAGGGGCAGAGAGAGAGGGAGACACAAAATCTGAAACAGACTACAGGCTCTGAGCTGTCAGTACACAGCCCGATGCAGGGCTTGAACTCATGAACTGTGAGGTCATGACCTGAGCTGAAGTTGGACACTTAACTGACTGAACCACCCAGGCACCCCTCTTCTGCCCACTTTTAATTGGATTATTTGGGATTTTGGTGTTGAATTGTGTAAGTTCATTCATAAGTTCAAGGTTATATATCTTGGCTATTAACCCCTCATTGGATGTGTCATTTGCAAATATCTGCTCCTATTTGGTGATTTGCCTTTTTGTTTTGTTTATGGTTTCCTTTTGCTGTACAGAAGCTTTTTATTTTGGTGTAGTCCTAATAGTTTAATCTTGCTTTATTTCCCTTGCCTCAGAAGACATACCTAGAAAAAAATGTTTCTATGGTCAACGTCAGAGAGATTACTGTCAATATTTTCTTCTAAGAATTTTACAGTTTCAGGTCTCACATTTAGGCCTTTGATACATTTTGAGCTTAATTTTGTGTAAGAAAGTATAAGAAGTGGTCCAGTTTCATTCTTTTGCATGTTAGCTATCCAGTTATCTCAACACCATTTGTTGAAATACTTTTTCCCATTGTATATTTTTGACTCCTTTGTCATAGCTTAATGGACCATATGGTTGTTGGTTTATTTCTGGGTTTTCTATTCTGTGCTATTGATCTATGTGCCTATTTTTGTGCCAGTACCATACTGTTTTGATTACTTACTATAGTTCTGTAGTATATCTTAAAATCTGGAAGTGATACTTTCAGTTTCTTCTTTCTCAAGAGTGCTTTGGCTATTCAACATCTTTTTGGGTCCATACACATTTTAGGATTATTTGTTCTAGTTCTTGGAAAAATATTGTTTGTATTTTGATAAGGATTGCATTAAATCTGTAGATTGATATGGATCATATGGACATTTTAACAATATTTTTTTCCCAATCCAAGTGCATGGAATATTTTTTTTGTATTATCCTCATTTTTTCTCATCACTTTTTTTTTTTATAATTCTCAGGGTACAGATTATTCACCTCCTTGGTTAAGTTTATTCCTGGGCATTTTATTATTTTTGGTGCAGTTGTAAATGGGATTGTTTTCTCAATCCCTCTTTCTGCTCCTTCCTTTAGTTCATTTTATGCATAGTGTAACTTAGACGTTTGCAGAATATTCCATAGACCTTAAAAAATTTTTAATGTAATTCATTATGTGAGACTGGGTAAGAGTACCAAAACCTTTTTTTAAAAAGGCAATAACAATGCCTTTGCTATGTAAGGTTTTAAAGCATTTTAGAAAATGACAAAACTATATGATACAGAGTTGAAAATTCGATAAATTCAGACAGACATTTAAATTACTTTAGTAGATGTTTAAGAATATTTTTAAAGAAAGACTAAATATATTTCAGCCTGAAGATTTAACCAAAGTATTATAATAATGAAAAAATAAATGATAATTGAAGGTACTGGTGGGTAATTGAATGCCAGTTACAAAATACGTTAACCTGAATTCATTCCTTATCCTGTACACTAAGCTAATTTTCAGAGGGATAAAAGAGTTAAATATTTTTTTCAGAGCTTGCAAAAATCTAGAAGGTAGTGGAATAGTATATTTATGCTACCTTTGGATGGAAGATGTATTTTTGTAAGTCAAAACATAATAGAAGAAATAGTGAAAAGAAACAAAAAGAAAACTAGAAAAATAAAAACTTAGTAACTGAATATATAGTAGCAACTAACTTTTACATATTGCTTAACAGAAAAAACTGTGTATTACTTCTGCAGATCTTCTGGGAACAGTAAACAGATGTAGTCACCATTTTGGGGGGGGGAGCAGAAAATACAGAAGTAAATAAATAAACCACATAATTTTAGAAACTGTTGACTGCTGTGAAGACAACGACAAATCTCCAGAGAGTGACAATGTATGAGGAGGGGCTATTTAAAAAAAAATTTAATGTTTATATATTTTTGAGAGACAGAGAGAGACAGAACATGAGTAGGGAGGAACAGAGAGAGAGGGAGATACAGAATCTGAAGCAGGCTCCAGGCTCTGAGCTGTCCACACAGAGCCTGATGCAGGGCTTGAACTCAAGAGCTGTGAGATCATGATCTGAGCTGAAGTCAGATGCTTAACTGACGGAGCCACCCAGGCACGAGTAGGGGCTATTTTAGACAAAGAGGGGTCAGTGAGGAGGTGACATTTGAACTGAGACACGAATTACAAAACGTATTAAGACTTGAACTGTGCTGTGGATATTCTGGATATGAGCTACAACAGTCCCTTCCCAGTTTCTAACATTTTTTTTGTTTGTTTTATTAAAAAACTTTTTTTAAAGTTTATTCATTTTTGAGAGAAAGAGACAGAGTGTGAGTGAGGGAGGGGCAGGGAGAAAGGGAGAGACACAGAATCAGAAGCATTCTCCAGGCTCTGAGCTGTCAGTACAGAGCCAGATGCAGGCCTCAAACTCATGAACCGTAAGATCATGACCTGAGCTGAAATTGGACGCTTAACCAACTGAGCCACCCAGAAGCCCCCTTTTTTTGTTTGTTTTATATGCAACTCCAAGGTGGATAATAGTGCCCTCTTAGGGGTCATGGGTTTGGAAAGGTTGGCTGAGACACTTTGGAAGGTAGGCTCTTGAGGGAGGAAGACTTATTTGTTGCTTTGATCCTTGGTTCCTTCCTCTATTTTCCATCCTCATATGTTGCTTCTCTCTCTGACTGCCAGGGTCTTGGTACTCTCGCCCTCCTTTGTATTGAATTTCCAGGATCTGACTTCAAACCTACTTTTTGCCTCAAAGGCTGGGCTGTCCTCTGAACTGCATGAAGTGAACTGCCTGATCCATGACTTCCTTACCAGTCTTCCCCCATTGCCCTTTTGGAAATGGCTCTCTTTTCTGTGGAAGATCTGATGCCCATGTCACAATACATACATGTATTCTAATTCACTGGTGATTGGTAAACACTGTTTAACTCTTTCTGTGACTCTTTGTTGTGTCCTAACTTCTGGATGGTATACAAGCCCTGTCACGATTTCCTCCCTGCTTATTTCTCTATAGTCTACCTTCTTGCCCTTCCCCTCATGCTAAAGTATAGTATCCTGTCTATGTAAAGTGCCACTCTTTCTTTGGATTTGGAGTACCCTGTGCCTGGATAATAGTGCCCTCTTTCCTCTCCTTGTTTGCCTTAAAAACAGTAGTCATTCTTTTGGGCAGGTTTTACTTCCTCTGTGAAGACTCTTTTGACCTCCCCAGGGAGTGTGAAATACTTCTTTTTTTTTTTTTTTTGTAATTCTATAGCATCTTACAAATCATTCTGTATAGCATTTATGACATAGACATGTTTCTTCTTCACCATTCCTGCCCCTACCTGTTACCATCCCTAAACTGTGAACACCAAATTTAGGAACGGTGCTCCTTTATTTCTTCATTTTGTAATCTTGAGCCTTGCCACAGAGCCTGCATACGTAATATATGTTTGCTTAAAGTAGTATATGAACAAAATGTTACAAAAACTTAAAAAGTTCTGAGACCTCAGTGAGTACAGAGTTAGAACTTGAACCCCAGGTATCCAGTCTTGGCATTTTAGCAAATTTGGTAGATACACACAAATCTGATATTCCCTCCATTGTGTTTGTTCTTGTATATATATTTTCAATATATATTTATTGGGCATTTACTATGGTCAGGTAACTTACAAGAAGTCTGGCCCCAGACAAGACAGGGAAGCAGGAAGACTCTACCAGAAGGAGGGTGGTCCCTTTGAGCAGGTGGTCAGCAGGATCTTTACAAAGCAAATGTCAGGGATCTGGGTCTTGAAAGAGAGGGGCTTAGGACAGGACTGAAAATGAAAATGATACTGCTTTTTAAAGCCATTCAGATTGTACCTAAGGACACTCCCAGAATTATGTATCTATTAGCCTGATAAATCACATCCACTTTTGAGCAAACATCACATTCCCTTGACCATATTTCTATAGGGCTACAGATTCCAATGTGCATAATCTATAAAAGTGGCAGGAAATGCCTAGAGAAGCAGCAGAAATGTGAAAGAGTTTGTTGAAATGCTCATCATTCACTTCTTCTCCTGGGAGGAGGAGAAATGGACTCTGGCTGGATGATCGGGAAGTGGAAGCCCATAAAAAGGGAACAGGAGGCCAATTATGCTGCTTCTGTCACTGAGCCCTGCTGCTCTGATTTGGCTCATGAATAGGCTTTCTGGAAATAGTATAGATGTAAATATTTGAGTGAAATTCTGTTTTTTATGTTTTAGTTCAAGGGTGTTAAAAACCTGTTTTATTTAAACTTAAAAGATAATCTAAGCTTTTTGTTTGTTTATGATCATTAAAAAGGGACATGCTGAATTAGAGTGGCTTTGTCAGGGATCAATGGAATTGCTTTTATTGAAAATAAACTTTTTGCCTTGGTCAGCACATCAACCTTACTGATGTGTCTTGTACAAATGAGTGGCCAGGGAACAACTTGGGTCTGTAGACAGAAGACTATGAAGGTATGAAGAAGACAGAAGGTATGTAACAACTTCTCTGAGTCTTAGATTCCTCATCCCTATGAAAGGAGGGTCATTATGTTTAACTCTCTTCTTGAAGAAAGTTTAAATGAAAGGGTTATGTTGATAGATGGTAATTCAAGATGTCAATTGCTTGAGATCCCAGATCCCCTGTTCAGGGCTATCAGGTGCCACACAGAGGACAAAATCAAATGAATGATTGATGGTGGGGATGCTTACAATCATGGGCTGAAATTTGGTCCTTATTCCCAATACATACATTTCTCCTGGTGAACTGAACTGAACTGTATAGAACCATGAGGAATCCTTCCATCAGCTGAGGCAGATCAAATGTCTTTTCCAGGAACAGGTGAAGAGGGCTTCTAGCTTGACCTTTTTGGCTATTGAGATTTTGTATAAATTAAAAAAAATTACTCCAAGGAAAGGAGGGGAGAATGAGGTCTCCCCTAAGATCTGGAGCAAAGCCATTATAGTAAAAAACTAATATTTGTGAGCACCCACTCTGTGTTAGGCTTTGTGTGAAATGTAATCTCATTTAATCTTCACAGAGATCCTGTAAGGTAGTTGTTATCATGTCCACTTTATAACTAAGGAATAAGACTTGGAGAAGGAGGATGGCAAGCCTAGTAGTTAGTTGTCTGTCCAAAGTCTTACAGGTAACGGGTGACAGGGCCCAGATTTGAAGTCAGTCACTGAAGTCAAGAACTCAAGTATGTAACCAGTCTATCTACTACTTCAGACTGTACAGAAAGGGTCCCATTGTGCCATCACTTTTGTGTTTCCATATGTTTGCTCTGGGAAAAACACCTCCAACCTTGTTAAAATCAGAGGATGAATAAAAGCATCCAGCATCGTCCTTAAGACCTCCTAAAGCCAATAAAGCTGTGTTATTAAAGTGACAGGGAACCTTTTTATCCAGTAGAGGAAAATATCACCATGTGAGCATTGGAGCAGAGGGAAGCCTAATCCCTCTTGTTGCCTCTGTGATGACAGGCATTATATTCCAGGTGCACGAGAGATAACACGGTTGCCTCACCATGTAATTATCATTGTTTCTGTTGGTTTTATCATAAGCAGTAATTATCACTAAGTAACATATGGCATTTGGTAGTAACTTGGAAAACAGCCTGTCACTTTGGCTTTATAATTTGGGGTGGATGTTGATAGTATTATGTCATGAATCCTGTACTGCCAGTTGTTCCTTCTCCTCTGAGGCTCCCAAGGGGGCTATATACACAGGGGACAATAGCAGATTGAGAAGCAAAGTACCACTTTGTCATTAGCTATGTAAGTACCTGCTTCCCTAATATAAACCTCTTCTAAAGGTTAGGTAAGGAGGCTTGGTTCAGGCAGGAGACCTGAGCAAGGCTCTTATCACCCCTCTGGCTTAGCTGCATGGCCTTGTGAGTGGTGTAGACTCTGGCTAAACTTAGCCAATGTACTGAACATGTGGAGGCAATGAGAGAGAAAACCAGAACCCCCTGAGAGGGCAGACCTTGCCTATGCTTTTTCTCACATAGATGTAGAAAGCAGCCCAGTGCCGGGTTGCTACTTTATTAACATACGGTGGCCCTTGATGGTTTCTGGGACTTTGAACAATTATATTAGCTATTCTACCCATGGAGAGGAAGGTACAGTAATATGGCTGGGGAGGGGAAGAAGCCTCTACAGTCTGTGGAAGGAAGGCTGCCTGCATACCAACTTGCGACTCCCTTCATCATTTCTTTTCAGAAAATGTAGCGGAGTGTACATAGCTCTGTTTTTCACAACTCCTTAGCCTTGAATGAATTACTTTATGTCTGTAAATTTCAGAGGGCTAGGTGCAATTGCTTTCTGCCCTAGATGTGAACACTACTAGCTGAGATGTTGTACATAGTTTAAATTACATAAAATCTCTATTTTGTAATGAAGTATTACTTATTTTCAACTCTTTTTAATGTCAACAGCGTAAAACAGTTGTCTTCTTTGAGAGTCCATTTTTTTTTTCTACACAAAGGACAAAAAGCTGGTGTCTCTTCATACAATTTACTCATTTACCATGATGAGCGAGGATGACCATCCTCTCCTTGACATGGGGACAGTGGATGAGACCAGGCTCACTCACAGGCAGAGCAATAGCTCACCTGCAGGACCCCTCAGCACATGTGATTAAATTCATGCCTCAGCAACATGAAACATAACCATATCATTAGACTTGCTTGTGGAATGTTAAAACTGAATTTTAAATCTATGAATGTTAAAATTTGCCATATTATTCTAAATTTAAAAAAATAGCGAAGAATTAAGATCTTGTATTTTGGAGTTAGTCAGACATGGGTTTGAATCCCTGACTGCCATTTAGTGTTTGTGTGAACTTGGTCAATTTTCTTAAATTCTAACCGTGGATTTCTAATTTGTGAAATGAGAATAGTAACAGGATCTACTATTTAATGTTATATTATTATGATGTTATTAGTTAATGTATTAGATGTTGTTTATAAAAATGTAAAATACCTAGAGCTTTTAGCATCTAGTTAGCATTTAATAATGATTAGCTAGTATTATCATCTTAATTATACTCATTTAATTTTCTGGGTGCTGGCAGTGGCTACCAAGAATTGATATGAGTGATTAACCCCTGGTGCAAGCAATAAAAGCATGCATTGTAAGAAAATGCAAACAATAATAAAACTGACTAAAGTTGTCTGCTTTTTATTATTGTTAAGGGCCAGCAATTCTAATCAATGTCAGTGACCTATTTATTTCCTCCAGGGCAGATCACTTCTGTCCCTATTTCTTCCTTGGTACCTATTGGGAATAGATGCCTTCATAGTCTGGGTAATCTTCAGGTTCTTGTGCTTTAGCCATACATAATGCAATATATATCTTTTACATTAATCTGGAGAGGTGGCCACCTCACTGTGATATGAATCTGCCATTTTGTGTTCACCCCCTTTTTAAAATCAGTCTTGATATAGGCAGTTACAGAGTTTCCATAAGAAATGGGAGCTATTGCTTCAGTTTCTCAGTGACCAAAACAATTCTTTTGGCTTTTAGTTCCATGATTATTTTTTAATTCTGAAACTCTGACTCTTCTCTCATTAGAAAGATCTGTTGGCTCTACTATATGAAGTATATCCCAAATATGTTCCCCTCTCACCATTTCCACTGATACTAAAAACTCCTCCTTCTGAAATATTGCGTTAACCTTTTAGTCTCCCTCCGTACACTCTTACTTCCCCCTGTAGTCTAATTTCCAATTAGAAGCCAGAATTTAAATTTAAACTGTAAGTTAATTTACATCACTTTTTTGCTTGACACCCCTCCAGGGGATTTTTGTCTCATCTAGATTAAAATGCAAACTCTACCATGTCTTACAAGGCTCTGTATGACTGGCTCTTGGCAGATCATCTTTGACCTCTACCTGCTAGCACTCTTTTCTTATTCATTTTACTCCAACCACCCATGCTTTCTTGAACATGTCAAAGTTGCTTCTGCCTTAGGGTCTTTTGATTTATTTTCTCTTTGCTTGTAATACTCTATACCTAGATCTTTGCATGGCTTACCTCCTTTATTTGTGTATGATCACATTTCTGCTTCTCAGAAAGGACCCTGTATACAACTCTATCTTCAAGGCAACTCACTTATAGAAAATGCTATTGGACCCCACCCACATCTTCTCAGCCTACCTGAGAAATCTGCGTCTTTGGGGGCATCTGGGTTGCTCAGTTGGTTAAGCCTCCGACTTGGGCTCAGGTCATGATCATGTGGTTCATGAGTTCGAGCCCCGTGCCCTGCTCTGTGCTGACAGCTCGGAACCTGGAGCCTGCTTCAAAATCTGTGACTCCCTCTCTCTCTGCCCATCCCCCACTCATGCTCTGTTTCTGTTTCTCAAAAAATAAATAAACGTTAAAAAATTTTAAAAAAATTGCATTATTTATAAACTTTATCTCCTTTAATAATTGCAGCTTCACTGTCAGGTAGGTTTTATTATCTATAGTATAAAAATGTGGAAATTAAAGCTGCTGGTCACAAAGTTTATATGTAGAGGAAATGAGGCTTAAATCCCCCTGTGTCTGACTTGAAATCAAGTACTTTTCTTTGCGTACCCTGCCTTGTAGGCAATTATTACACTTATCAGTTGTAACTTTTAGTTTTGTGTTAAAGCCAATCCTAAAGTTTAAATTTTACAAAAGGAAGAGAGATGGTGTATGTCCAAGTGCAAGGAAATAACTGTTATGAGCAAGGACAATTCTATGAAATAGTATTACAAACATGTATGTAAAACAGATGAATTTTTGTCTGGGTTATGTTCTGTTGCTCTGATAGGAAAGTGAAAAGGAAGGAAAATGACTGTTGGGAATGTTGCAACAGATTCTGATTACATTAATAATTCTAATTATAATCATATATCATGACAGTGTCAAATGTGTCTAATTACTACATGTGTGATGGCAGGATAATTGAGAAAATTTTACATTACTTGTGAAATCAAGACAGAGTGCTCCAGAATTCACTTCTAAAGTGAAATTTGCTTCAAGCAAATAATTTTAAATCCCAGGAATGACACAGGGTATTGTTCTCATTTTTCTGTTTGTAATTAAAATAGGGTATTTACTTAAATCTGGACTTATGGACGAAAAGTGATATTTTAAATGGATAATATTTCTTTTTTACATATTGAACAATGCTTAAAGAGAATGCTAAACAAATTTAAATAAAAGTTTCTGGTTTCCCGACTATTTCGTTGTAAGTTACCAGAAGACAAAATTACCTCAGAGATTCAGAACAAATAAGTATTGCAATAAGGAAACAAAAGAAATTCAATGCTATTCTTGTCCTTGTCTGGGAGATCAGTATAGAATGGTTGAAAGGGACATTGGACCAGAAATCAGAGACCCATGGTTGGCTCTGATTTGACATTAATAAATATAATCTTGGATGTGTTTCCTAACATTTCTTGGTTTGATTTCTTGCCTTAAGATTGAACTAGATGCTTTTTATGGGCTCTTCCGTTTTTGACATTCTGTGACTTTATGACTATGTTAAAGAAATGCATTAAATTGACTGTTGATTTTAGTGGTGTCATATAGGGAAAGTTGGCACTCTGAAAATAGTATTAAGTAATGTGAGAGGCAGCCATGATCTGGAATAATTCATGAAATTAAAATTTTGAGTTATAATTTTAGTTTGAACTGTGTCACTCTAACTGCCTGCATGAAAAGAATATGGGCCTTGGAGTTGGAAAGACCAGTTTCAAATCCCAGCTCTGACACTTACAAGCTGTTTGACCTTGATGATTTATTTCTTCCCCACAATCCCTCATTTCTAGAGTGGAGATGGTAATGTATGTGTTCATCAAACTGAGGGAGTATTATGTGAATATTGTAAGATGAATTTTTGAAAGCATTTTGTAGAAGTGAAAATTACCATACTGATGTAAGGTATCAGTATTGATTAAAAGGAGGAAAGCAGGAGAAATAATAAAGCAGGATGCTTTTGAGAGATGGTTTAAGTCCTCAAACCTTGACAAGCTTGTCTTTTCTCTCATACTGGGGAAAGGACTATTCAGAAATGTAAGTTTCTCCTAATCATAAGACCTTGACTTGCTGTTGTATGGGGTTCAAGTGGAAAATAAAAATCTTCAAAACATTTGAAAAAATATGCAGTTAGGAAACTGTATAGTCATAAAAAAACTTTTTTGAGCAACTGTAATATGTTATGCACTGTTCCAGATTCTTTCCTGATATTGTCTCATTTTATTTCCCCAGTGACTCTGTAAAGTCAGAATTATCCCTTTGTTATGGATAGAGGAATAAGGCTTAGATATGTGGAGTGACTTTACCAGGGTCGTATGACTGGTAAAGGGCAGAACCATGATTTTAACTCATGTTTGTTAGAGATAAAACTCATACTCTACCTTCTGCCTTATGTTGCCTCCATGTCAAGAGAAAAAAATTATTTGTATAATATATTGAGCTCCAACCATGTGATCAGCATTGAATTAGGCAGATACATGATTCCTTTGAATCTCTACAAAACCTCTTTTGATGCAAGTTTTATTTTAATTTTAGAAAATGTTTCCTTTTAAGCGTTTACTTTGTAGAATGATGGTGACACATCAGTAAGTTGGTTTAAAAATCCAATGAACAAAGCAAATTGAAAATAAGCAACAAAATGAGTTTAGGGTAATAGAGGGAAAATTAATTTCCTACCATAATGCATATGCATATTTTAATATATACATATGGGATGTGTTTATATATGCTAGCATTTATATGCTAATTTTTGGAAAGAATGATGCAGTTGTTAGCTAGAGAGAACTGAAGATTTAGAATTGATATATAGAGAGACAAGGATTAATTGGGAATTGTTAAAAAGACAACTAAATGATTTGTGGAATATTTGACTCCACAAAAGTTATTTCAAGTATTGGCCATCTGTAGGATTGAAATGAAGTATATAGAGAACAGCTATATATAAAAATATATGTTATAACTATCAAATTCAAGAATCTGCAATGTGTTCAGCATCATGCTAAGAATTTTTATACATATTATCTCATCTAATCCTCAAAACAGCTTTGCAATGTACATTTTATAATTTTATTTTACCAGTAAGGAAAGTGAGCCTCTAAATCAGTCCAAGCTGCTGCCATTCTCCCTCTCCACTACCATGAAAGTAACTCTCAAAAATGCCATTTCTCTTTTCCAAGGAAGGGAGATAAACTGCAGTCTCTTGAACTTCATGTTCTTGAGGACTTTTGCACCTGGTCATAATTTTCATTTCTGTCCCAGTTCCTGCTGTCATTCTGATAACTTCACGCCCAAGATGGTGGGTGTCTGTCAGTGTGTTAGCAATTGTGTTTTATGACCAGTCACTTCCTGCTCTTTCCTCCCTGCTTCCTACCTCATTGTTCAAACAAGTTAGCATGCACATGAACTACTCTCTTTAAGAAAAGAGAAAGCTATAAAAGATGCAATAGAGAACACTTCCAATTGGTGAGGAAGGATAGCAGAAACCAGGTGAGGGCAGGATTCCTGAAATCCATCAGAGCAATTACATCATTCTACCATGTAAGCAAGTATTTGCTTCTCAGATTGTCTTTTTTCCTCCTTCTCTGTGGGCTCCTCAGAGACAGGGATCAGAGAGTGTGTACTCTTTGTTACCATAGACTCCTTTTAAGAGTACTTAAATGGAGCCTCAACAACTAATTTGTGTAAGATGAAGACAACAACCTCATAAGTTGTCCGACATCCCATTCTGAAGCTTGATGCTGTAATTTCTCAGGTGGACTTCATCCTAGAATTGTAGACATGTGAGTATCTTTAGCTTACTTTAAAAAATATTACCATCCTCATTGTGCATAGTGCTTACTGTCTTCTGGTTCTATCCCTCCATTCTTTACATGGGATATTTACTCTTAAACTCTTAGCATAACTCTGGTCCTTCTACCTGGATACCATTTTCTTCTCTAATCTTCTTAGGCAGAGGCTGGCTGTTCTCTTCTATCATGTGCCTGAAAGGTCCTGGAGGTTCTGTCAACATTATTTTCTTTTCCCATTGTCACATACAAACCATTGCTCTATCCTTCCACCTTTTATAAAACAGCTCTACCTAGGAGGCGCATGGTATTTGGTTAAGTCCTATATATAGCTCTGGATGGCTCCCTTTTCCTAAACTCTTGGTTACTTCCTCTTATTCATCAAAGACTTTTGTTCCTGGCCATTATTTTCATTTTTCTTTCAACTCTTGTTGTTCTGTAAAATTTCAGTACGCAAGTGGATGATCCGTATTAGCCTCACATCTTCCTGATCTCATGGGCTCCAGTAATTTTCTCCTTTATTCCAGCAATTTCACTACCAAATTCATATAGTAGTTACTGCAATTACCACTTTAACTCCTGAAATGTTAAACTGCAATAATATTCTCTGATCCTGACAGCTCTTCAAACCTTCTTTGATGTAGCAGTTTCTTTCCTTTGCCTTTTCTTTCACTATTCTCCCTTTCATGACTTCACTTCTTTCTTTTTTCAACGCAGACCACTAGTGCATCTCTCCAGCCACTGACTCTCTTTGCAACATGATTTATGCTTTTTCCTTTTTTATTTCTATGGAATGTACCCTGGATATACCATAGGCACTTAAAACAGAAACCTCTGAAACTTAACTCGTTTTTTGTCATCAAACTCCTTCCTTCTGTCTTCCTTCCTTTTGGTGAGCTGCATCACATAAGCTAGAAACTTTGGTGAGGTGATCTCTTTATTTTCATAGCTTTCCTATCCAATAAGTATGAAGACAATGCCTCTTACATTCCTTGGATTTTCATCATTCCCTCATTATTTTTAACATTTATTTATTTTTGAGAGACAGAGAGAGATAGACTATGAATGGGGGAGGGACGGAGACAGAGTGAGACACAGAATCCGAAGCAGACTCCAGGCTCTAAGCTGTCAGCCTGGAGCCTGATGTGGGGCTCAAATTCATGAACAGTGAGATCATGACCTGAGTCAAAGTTGTATGCTTAACTGACTGAGCCACCCAGGTGCCACCCCCCTTATTATTATTTTAATGTTGATTGTCATCACCTTTTGTCTGTCTATTAAATGGTATTGTTTTTTAAGTAATCTCCATGTCCAGTGTAGAGCCCAACATAGGGCTTGAACTCTGAGGTCAAGACCTGAACTCAGTTCAAGAATTGGATACTCAACTGACTGAGACATCCAGGCACCCCTGTTAAATGCTATTTTAAGTGCTTTTTTGTAGAAACCTAGCTTTATTTCTTGGCTCTTTTCTTCCTTGAGATTGCTGTGGCATTTGGAGCCTCTGTACCCCTCCTTATTCTTTAAACTCTTTTGCTTCTTTTTTTTAATTTTTTAAAATGTTTATTATTTATTTTTGAGAGGGAAGAGACAGAGTACAAGCTGGGGAGGAGCAGAGAGAGAGGGAGACACAGAATCCAAAGTAGGCTCCAGGCTCCAGGCTGTCAGCACAGAGCCCAACGCGAGGCTCGAACTCATGAACCATGAGATCATGACCTGAGCCTAAGCCAGGCGCTCAACTGACTGAGCCACCCAGGTGCCCCTCTTTTCTCTTGATTCTTAAGAAATCACTTTATCTTGGTTTCCTTTTACTTATATCACCTTTGACTTTTATCTTCTGGGGTCTTTTCTTTTTCTGACCATTCTGGTGTATCTTATTATTTCTTAGTACTCTGTCCTTAGCTCTTTTTCTCTTATCACTATATCTACCCTCTTTGAACAAAGCTATTCATTAATATCATTCCATCAGCCATCCAAATATGATTGATCCTTATTCTCTATCTCTCAGTTGGCCACTTCTTCTGAGATATTGTCTTATTTATCTGGCTGCCTACTTCCCTTCTACATATGGATGTTACATCAACTCTCAAGCCCATCATCAAAGACAGAATTTGATGTCCTTTCCCATAATATGCTCCTCATTTATTCTCTATCTCAGTGATATCCAAGCCATCAAAGCAGAAGACTTTCTCGTTTTTTACCCTTCCATATAGACAAGCTTAAACCCCTGTATTCTTGACATCTATGAGATATCATCTATCCATCTTCATTGCTACTATCATAGTTCAGGCTCTTAATATGAATTCATATCTAGTTTTATCATGTCTGCTTCTCTTGTCCCCTAAACTTTAGTTCCATAGTACTATTTGAGATTCCCAGGACAAAAGAGCCTCTAATGCCTTTTGATCCACATACAGCCACCTGTAGTCCCTTGTCCCCCTGGTAATACCTATCCCTTTCCAGGATTTAGTGTGTCACTAATTTTCTGAAGTCTTTTTGTATCTTTGCGTAAAACTGACTATTTCTTGCACTGTGTACCTCTCTCTAGCATGACAATGAAAGCAAAAGAAACATAATTTATTATCCTCATTTGTTCATAGGTCAGTTTCTTTTACTGGACCAGAAATTCCTGAGGGTGTAGCCATGCCTTATTCATCTCTGTATCTCATTGCCTAGGACAATAGGCAGTTCAATAAATGCATGATAAACTTTTAAAACTAATGGAATAGATGCTGTTTTTGAATATTAGATTTTTCAATTCACCTAATACAACATAGATCACTAAAATTGCTTTTAACACATGTTTACATTTTCATCCAAATCTCTGTAGTTTTTAATAAAGTCTCATCTTCTGGATAAATAAAATCCCATTTAAAATTATTATAGCTTCATGATCTATGAGCAGATTCCTTCAATCCCAGGTGTGCTCCTTGGCAAATGCATGGTTTTGCATGTATTATCTAATTTCTTCTAATACGAAGAGAAAGTTGGGAATAAATTTATATGTAATGCGTTATAATCTTTTTCTCATGTAAGTATAGCTTGTATAACTACTCTACCTGGAGGAAGTTTTATGTAATTTATAACACAAAGTTTAAAAAGAAGCAGTCTCTCTTTATTATTTCTATTCTAGTTAGTCTGGCCATATGGCAGTTACTCCACTGTATGCAAGTAGAGTGGATGAGTCTGAAGAAACGAGTGTGAGTTCTTCAGCTGCTGTTTACAGGTTTTGTGATCTTGCAAAAGCAACTTAAACGTCCCGAGTCCTAGTTTCTGTGTTTTGTTGTTCCATAGGGAATTGGGCCACATCCGAGGACATCATGTATATGAAGTCCCACAAACTGCAGGACAAAATTCAGTGAAAAAACGACACGAATGGAAAGCTCATGGGTTTGGAGCCAACAGGCCAGTTTCACATTTTGAATTTTGCCACTCTTATGTGATCTTGAGCACATTAGTTAACATCTTAGAACATTACTTTCCTCATCTGTAACATGGGGATAGTAACACCTACCTCTAATTGTGGGGAAGATTAAAGGCAGTAATGCATTTATGGAATCTTGCATAGTCATTGCCTCTGTAAGTGGTAGCTAGTAGGAGTGAGAGCATCCAGTTTTTGCCCTCCATCCTGTCTACATGTGTCATATCTTGTCGACTGATCACCAACCAATCAGGATGAGTCTCTAATATGGGTTAAGCCTGAGTAACTTCTGCAGAATTAGGTTTATTAGAATTTAATGCTCCTGGAGCTGCCCACATTGCTTAAAAACAAACACATGCAAATATTTACTGTGCCTGAAATTCTCACATGATAGTAATAATTATTATAATTTCTATTTATTACTCAGAGCTAGCTATTATAAGGTGCTTTGTTTACCTTATTTTCTTTAAAATTCATGTCAGTTCTGTAAGGTGGGGATAATTATCCTCTCCATTCAAAGATGATGAAACTTAGTTACAGAAATGACAAGCTTCATTTACAGACTAGGAAGAAGCAAGATCAGGAATGAACTGAGGGTTTCTGATAATAAGCCCAGTGATTTTTCGGCTATACAAGAGTGACAGGTGGGTCAAGCTCACTCCAGCACTTTGGCTGTTTTTTCAAAATCAACAGCACTGCTGAGTTAATAAATTTAGCTTGACAAATGCCAGTTATAATGTGTTTCCAAGTCACTGATCCTAGCAGGTCTCTTTATCTTTGATTAAGGCCCAGCCCCAACACAGGCATGAACCTGGACCTAGGTCAGGATATGAACATCTGGGGCTTTATACATTTGGCTTGTTTTCTATCTTTCCATTTTGAGAGTTCCATCTCACACAATCACTGATTTGTTAGTTTGTTCAACATTTATGACATGTCATCTATGTCCCTTGAAGTTGTGATAGGTGCTAAGGATAATAGGATAAAAATCCAGGTTGTCCCTAAGAAACGGAGTCAAATAGAATAAAATAAAGATAATTATAATTTATTGTGTTTTGTGAAGTCAGCAGCATTACAATGGTCCTCTGTGAGCACAGGGAAGGGCCATGGAAAGTTTCTAATGAAAGATGAGCATTTCCCTGAATATTTGAAGAATGAAGTAATTTGGGGATGGAAAAAAGGGAAGGGGGGAAAAGAATGCATGTGAAAAGGCATAGAGAGATTTAACATTAGCTTCTATTCACAATAGTGAAAAATGTGGGGGCAAGGCTAGAACATAGGTGAGGGAGGGGTCTGGGGGGACTGGCAAAGGGCCAGCTCACAGTGGATGGATATTATCAGTCATAGTAAGTTAACTAGAATTAATGTTGGGGGAAAGAAGGCATCACTGACACATTTTAAACATAAAATGAAAGAATGAGAGTAGCAATTCAGATGGATCCATGTGACAGAGAGTTGGTGAATAGATTGGAGGGACAGATCTGGAGGAGGGATACTAGGTAGGAGTAACCTACGTTGGAAATACAGAAGACCTGGTTTCAGGTGGTGGCAAGTGGTTGGAGAGAAATGGAGGACACAATCATTCTAGGAGGTTGAATTAGAATAACTTGGTGATGTGGTGGGACGTGGAGTGGGAGACAAGGAGATATCCAAGAGGCTTCCTAGATTTTTGTCCTCTGTGATAGAGAGGATGATGGTCTCAGTTCCTGAGATAGAGAATACTCAGTAAGGGCAGATTTCAGGGAAGATGAGGACCACACTGGACATTATCACAAGCCCCATGTCTGGCCTTTTCACCATTAGACTATCCCTACTTCCACTGCCAGGGTTCTAGTTATTGTCCTCATCACTTCTTGCCTAGGTTACTGAAGCAGCCTCTGTGCTGGTTTCTAAACTCTGATGTCCCTGAATACAACCCTGATGGGCTACTTTTATAAGCTTTTGGTATGTCCAAGGTGTTTAGAGAAACCTGGAATTCAGGACTTTCTCTAATCTTATCAAAGGTGACCTTTCTGGGCTTATTCTCCACCCCTTACTCTAAGCAGCAGACTAATCTGTTATACTTGGAGGACCAGACACAAACTGAGGCAACTTGAGAAAATGTGTTTGTGTGTGTGTGTGTGTGTGTATGCACACTATTTTTTGTCAGAAAATTAGAAAAGAACAGTGCTTATTTGAGAAGCTAAAAAGGTATTGTGGATAAGGCAGTGTCCATTTTAGACTTAGAGGTATAAATGGGGGGAAAGGTAGGTGACAAGGAGGAGGGAAGGCATAGCTGGCTGAAAGGACAGAGTAAGCACAGGTAAGAAGACTGGAGGTGTGGAAGTAGGGAGCCCCAAGGGAGTGGCAGGCAACAAACTGGCCTGATGGGAGTAAAGGATGATCAGGGTCACGTTTTAGGGTCACAAAGGGGCCAGTCTTTGCTTTGTGATCCAGTAGCATAGTTGTAAAATGTGAGTAATTACAGAGAGTTCTATGTATATGATATTGTATCTGAAATATCAGTGGAAAATATTGAAAAAATATAATGACAAAATAGTAAAATATTTTCAGGATAAAGCCTTAGATTTTCACAGTGCTTTAGAGATTACTATACCATTTCACTGAGGTTCAGAAAGAGAGAGCAGTATTTTTACCAAGGTTGGGCTCAACCATGGGTCTTTTGACCCCAATTCCAGGTGTTTTTATGCTATAATATAGTTGTCTCTTGCAACATGTTTTAATGTCTAAACAATCATATACTCTTGTTGGGTAAACCAGACTACATGTGTAGTTTTGATGGATTGTGATTAATTTCTTGAGGATTTTGTTAAGCATCTCTTTATTGATTTCCTTCAGCTGAGAAGAAGCCAATAAAGAGGAAATAAAAAATATTGCCCCAAACTGCAGCTATAAAGGCTCACAAATACGGGCAGATAGCTTAACACAACTAGAGAGGCAACACGAGACTTCATTATGGTTTTCCTCACAAATTGGAGTGGAATGAAATGTCTTAGGGGCACCTTGATGCCAGTGTTTGGAAACTGCTTTAAGTCTCATAAGTGTAGCATTTGTTTTGGAATACTCTTTTTTTCTGAATCCTCTGGTCTCTCAATCCTCTTTGAAGTGAAATATTCTGTTTCATGGTGATTGTGTTGAGAACATATATTTTCAGCACTTAAACAAGAAGTCAATGCTATGTTTGGAACAGAGTGCCAGGAGAAAATAGCTCATGCCAAACCATTGGGATTTTATTGTACAATAATATGGGATATATGAAACTTGATTTTTGGGGTAATTTTAAAAAGGAATTATCTCAAATAATGGTGATTTGCATGGAAAAACCTAAGAGTTTGTAGAATACCAGGAGTTACATATCAGCCGTAGAAAATACTATGCCTGAGGGTCCTTTCTGGACACACAGAGCCACATCAGATCATTGGCATTGGCAAAGATGTCCAGGTGTCTGTATGGAGGTTGCCAAGACCAGAGAGGATAAAGAAAAAACAGAGGCAGAATTTTGGATATGAGTGACAACATTTTCAGCATTTAATAACTATTATGGTAACTACCTTGGTAACTACTACAGTGACTATTAGGTTAAGTATAACACTGTATATACTACCTCTCAGAACAACTATTTTATTATCTTAATTATCACGTGTTCAATCTATTTTTTATGAGATTGTGAGCTGTAAAAGTGGGGGCCATGGTTTCCTTGTTCTTTTTTTACTTTAGAGAGAGAGAGAGAGCATGCAAGAGAGCAGGGGAGAAAGGCAGAGGGAGAGAGAGAGAATCTCAAGCAGGTTCCATGCTCAGTGCTGAGCCCGATGTGGGGCTTAATTTCACGATCATGGGATCAGGATCTAGGCTGAAATCAAGAGTCAGACACTCCACTGACTGAACCATCCAGGTGCCTCTTAAGATAGTGCATCTTAAGTGATCTCTACACCCAACATGGAGCTTAAACCCACAACCCTGAGTTCAAGACTTGCATGTTCCACCAACTTGAGAGAACCAGGTGCCCCCTCCTTGTTATTTTATATCCCTAGTACCTAGCATTGTATTTGACAAGTAGCTAGCATTCAGTAAATATTTACTGGATGAACGAAAGATCTTGGGCATCTAAAGATCAGAACAACAGTAGATCAATACTCAAGGAGGAAAAAATACAGTGCACACAAATGAGTTAAAAAATATCTTTATTGTTGACATACATAAAAGTCATCCATTTAAAGTATATAATTCAATGATTTTGGGTATATTCACAGAGTCATGCAGCCATTACTACAACCTAAGTTTAGAATCACTCCCTCATAAAACTCCATAATTATTAGCAGTCACTCCTTATGCCCCATCCCCCCAGTACACAAAAACTCCTGCCCTAGGAAGCCACTAATGTAATTCAGTTTTGGCTATCTGTATGTCTCTCTATCTATCCATCTGCAAATAAAGAGTTGTATCTTTCTGGAGCAGTGAATTGTCTTAAAGGAATTCCTTAATATCTTTATGAGGGATAATAAGGGCTTGAAGCAGGTATTTTATCTAGAGCAGTCTGTTGAGATGCTGCTCCTATTGGTCAGATGGTAAAGGAGAAGCACCCCAGAAGGATTACAAAGGTTCAGAAGGGAGGTATTTTGTTGGCTGAGGGAAGTTGGTTGCTGCTGAGAAGAATGTAAACCCACTTTAGGCTTATTCAAAGGCTCAGTACCACTGAGTCTGAGAGCTCAGGCAGAATTAATAAGAACTAAAGCTGAGAATAGGAGACAATCAAAATGTGTTTTGATTTTAGGATTAAGACCTTTTTTTCTGCTCTCTGAAGATCTACTCAGGGTGGCTTGTGACCCTTAATTGTTCCAAGGAAGGCAGTCAGAGGATTTGTAGGAAGAATCTTGACACTTTAATAGAGTTGATAGTGCATCTTGAATGTTTTAGGAACATTTGAATTGATGGAAAATCCAAGAGAAAAAAATAAAGAGGAATGTTAACTTCATTTGTTTAGCAAATATTTATTTGTCACCTACCTTGAGCCAGATATTAGTCCAGGCATTGGGGACACAGCCCTGAATAAAACAGAAAAAATAAAATAAAACAAACCTATACTCAAAAATCTACATTCTAGAGGGAAATAGAGATAAAAAACAAGATAAATAATAAAAATATACATAGTATGTTAATGACAAGGTTATTAAAATATAAAAAGGGAAAAATTGTTTTAGGGAATGGGACAGGGAGAAGACAATTTTATATAGTGACCAGGGGAGGCCTTACTGAGCTGGTGGCAATTAAGTAAAGGTCTGAGTAGGTGAGAAAGTGAGTTCTCTGAATGGTATAGGAAGAAAATACCAGGCTGAAGTGAAAAAGTCCTGGGTAGGAAGGTATCTCATGTGTTCAAGAACTAGCACAAAAGCTGGCATGATAGGAATGGACTGGGTGGAGAGCTGAAGGAGAGAGTATCAGGGTGGTAAAACGCAAGGGCTGGCATGGAATCTTCTAGAACCTTGTAGACAATTTAAGATTTTTTGGATTTTGCTCTGGATAAAATGGAAATCCATTTAAGTTTCAAAAGAATTAAAAAAAGTTTTTAAAGTTTTTATTTGTTTGTTTGTTTATTTATTTATTTATTTAGAGGGAGAGAGAAAGAATGCACAGGAGGGTCAGAGAGAGAATCCCAAGCAGGCTCTGCATTGTCAGTGCAGAGCAGAATGTGGGGCTTAAATTCATGAATGGTGAGATTATCTCCTGAGCAGAAATCAAGAGTCTGATGCCCACCTGACTGATCTACCTAAGCACCCCAATTTTTTTAAAAATAAAAAAACCCAGCTTTATTGAGAAATACTTTACATGTAACACAAATCATTTTAAATACACATTTTGATGAGTATAATGCCTCTCTTACCTAAGTTTCTTGACCTCTAATTCCCTTTGAATAGGAAGATAGAAACTCCCCATCCTGTTGTCTTCCAGGCAATGTCTCCATCTTCTTACTCTATTTCTGGGTATTTAAGCCTATTGTGACTGGAAGGTGAAAAAGAGGGCTAATCTTCCTAATCTTTAAAATGGCACTGAGATGAGATCTACTCCTCATAGACCCATTTTCTTTCTCCATTTTTGGATGACTTGGTAGCACCTCTCCACTTGTTCCATCACTTTTTTGTTTTGAGGGATATAGCTCCCTTAGTGATGGATGATCTCCCCTCCCCCAACCCACACACTTTTATTCACCATCAGATTAGGCAATCTGCTATTTGATTTATCTTATTAAATTTCTGTTTTTCTGGTTAAGATCCATTCACTTCTTAGACTTCATTTCCATTATCACTTTTGCCAGTGGGCTCTCTTTTAAAGGCCAATTTATGTGAAAAAGCAGTTTTTATTACTTCAAAGAAGTTACTGTATATGTGAGGATGTGTGAAAGCACTAAGACTCCTACTAAAAGGAGGTGGGTAAGGGGGAAATAATTCAGTGAATGAAAGAAGATGTTGAAATCGCTGTTAGTGGGGAGAAAATTTGGAGCAACTTTCCTGAAAGGCAATTAGTTTATATATCTCTATTTATATCATCTATCACTATCTCTAGCTATATTTATAGATTCATTATGTGATCTTTGGCAAGTCAGTTAACCTCTCTGAGCCTCCATATTTCATCTGTAGAATAAGATTATTTTGAGATAATAAAACAGCAGATATAAATCATTTAGCATAATGCATGGCTCCTTTAAATCACTAACATATTTGTCATTATTATTGTTCTTATTAATATTACTATGATTTTGGAGGATTTATAATAATAAAAGTTCATCAGCCCAAATGTGCAACCAAGGGGTATTATTTAAATAAAGTGTGTGTTACTGATATAAGAATATTTTTGAGAGAAAATGTTGGGTGACAAAAAGTAGTTTATGACTCCAGTTCCCAGTAGTGGTAGAATGCATAATTTAGACTAGCACTTCTGTTGAGGACACACAGAAGATCTAGATAAACCATAAAAATAAATCTGTTTAAAGTATAGCTAAAGGGCAGTGGAAAATTAACAGCCAGAAACTGCAAAGAAGTGAAGCCCAGAAAGTTGAGCCTATGATCTGGGACCACTTTCCTTAAGGGAATTTACTTATTCCAGGAAGCTGTTAAGACCTAGAACAGCCAGCCACTTTTTTTTAAACAATGGCTTTATTTTCTTAAACAAGTTTTAGGTTAACAACAAAACTGAGAGACTTTCCATATATCCCCTGTCCCCCAACGCATGCATAGTCTCTCCCATTAAGAATATCACTCACTAGATGATACTTTTTTTTTTTTTATTATGAAGGATGAACCTACATTGGCACATCATAATCCCTCAAAGTCCATATATTACCTTAGGTTTCACTCTTGGTGTTATATATTCTGTAGGTTTGGAAAAATGTATAATGACATATACCCATTATTATAATACATAAACATTTTTTACTACCCTAAAAATCCTCTGTGCTTTTTGTATGTATATCTTCCCTCACCCATACCCTGCCCAGTGACAACAATTGATCTTTTTATTGTCTCTCTAGTTTTACCTTTTCTAGAGTGCCATGTGGTGGGAATCATACAGTATGTAACCTTTTCAGACTGGCTTCTTTCATTAGTAATATGTATCTAAGAATTTTCCATGTCTTTCATGGCTTGATGGCTCGTTTCTTCTTAGCACTGGATAATATTTCATTGGATGTACCACAGTTTGTTTATCCATTCACCTAATGAAGGACATCTTTATTGTCGCATGATTGCCTCCTAGTTTTGGCAATTGTGAATATAGTTTCTATAAACATTCATGTGCAGGTTTTTGTGTGGACATAAGTTTTTGACTACTTTAGGTAAACATCCAGGAGTGCTATAGCTGTATCATATGTAATAGTATACTTAGCTTTATAAGAAACCACCAAACTGTCTTAAAAAAGAAGCTGTACCATTTTTCATTCCTCCCAGCAATGAATGAGAGTTACTATTGTTTTGCTCCTTGGTAGTATTTAAGGTCGTCAGTGTTCTGGATTACAGGCATTCTAATGTTTGTGCCCTGGTATCTCATTGTTTCAATTTGCCTTTCCCTGATGACGCATGCTGTTGAGTGTTTGCTTATTTGCCCTCGATACATCTTATTTGATGAGGTATCTGTCACAGTCTTTGGCCATCTTTAAGTTGAGTCACTCATTTTCTTATGCTGAATTTTAAGAGCTCTTTGTATATTTTGAATAATAGTCTTTTACCAGCTGTGTCTTTGGGAAATAGTTTCTTCTAGTCTGTGGCTTATCTTCTGATTCTCCTTCTATTATGTTTTATAGAGCAGAATTTTTAAATTATAATGAAGTCCAGCCTATCAATTTTTTCTTTCATGGATTGTGTTTTTGATGTTGTATCTAAATGGCATCACCATATCCAAGGTCATCCAGGTTTCCTCCTTTGTTATCTCTTAGATGTTTTTTATAGCTTTGCCTTTTGCATTTAGGTATCTGATTCATCTTGACATAATTTTTGTGAAGATCTGTAAGATCTGTGTCTAGATTTTTTTTTTTTTTTTTGCACGTGGCTGTCTAGTTGTTCCAATACCATTTGTTGAAGAGACTATCTTTGCTCCACTGCATTGCCTTTGCTCCTTAATTAAAGGTCAGTTAACTATGTTTATGGGGGTCTATTTCTGGGCTCTCTTTTATGTTCCACTGATGTATTTGTCTATTAATTTTCCCAACAGCAAACTATCTTGATTAGTGTAGCTTTATGGTAAGTTTTGAAGTCGAGTAGCATCAGTCCTCCAGCTTTATTGTTGTTCTTCACTAAGCACCTTTTAGGGTCCTATAGGTTCCATACTCTTATTTCTGGGCAATAACAATAGAGCAATGGAAGGAAAACAATATTGCCCTTGAAAAATCGAGACTAAAGTCCAAACTCTCTTATACACAATTACTTTCTTTTGTTTTAGTTTCTTCATCTTTAAAATCAGAATAACAGGATATACAGCACAGATGATTGGGACCTTTTAAATGATTCAATATTTGTGAAAATTTTTGGTCTGGTACCTAATATATTAAATTCATATTTCTCCTTTTCAATTAAATTATACAAAGAAACATAGGAAAAATGCAAGTTAATCAATTCTTACTATAACTGAATATAGAGTAAGGGTCATCAGAATGACTAACCCACGTTGACTTTTCCTTTTAAAGATAGTACATTAAGTCATATCACTAATTATATATGCTTTATTTTATATAGCCACTAAAATAATTCAAAATTGCAAACCTCTGAGGTGAAATTAAATAATGAGATAACAAATAAAACAGAAGAAAGAAAAAGAGATAAGTGTAAACATGGAATCAGAAGAACAAATATAAATTACTCAGCAATCAGGCCCACATATATCAGTAATTATTTTCAATATAAATGGTCTATGTATTTCAATGAAAAGATTTTTAGGCTGAATTTAAAAAACAGATTTAACATATTCAGTTTTAGCAGTCTTTAAAAGAAACATAAGAGGAAAAAAATTTGGAAATAAAATTATGGAAAAGTGTGTAATTTGCAAATACTAAGTGAAAGTGTTTTTTGTAGCCATATTAATATTCAAGAAGACCTTAAACAAATATTATAAGAGATAAGTAGGGATGTTCTATAATGAGAATTTATCATAATGAACTGATGATATAGCAATTCTAAACTTGCATGCATCCAATGAAATAACTTCAGATTACTTAAAGTAAAATGTAACAAAACTAAATGAAAAGTCTATACTCATATGGGGATATTTCCAAATTCTTCTTCTGTAACTGATAGAGCAGACAGATTAAAATGATTAATCAGATAGGAAAGATTTTTTTTATATGTTTATTTATTTGTGAGAGTGAGAGAGAGCATGAGCGGGGAAGGTGCAGAGAGACAGGGGGACAGAGGATCTGAGGCAGGCTCTGTGCTGACAGCAGAGAGTCCAATGCAGGGCTCAAACTCACAAATTGTGAGGTCATTACCTGAGCTGAAGTCAGATGTTCATTCGACTGACCCACCCAGGTGCCCCCTGATAGGAAAGATTTTAACCACAATTGAATAAATATGACTTAGTTGACATATATAGCACACTGAAGAATATGTATATATTTGAAGTACCCATAGAACTTTACCAGTATTGACCTTTTACTGGACTGTAAAACCACTTAAAAATATTTTTGTAGATTTAAATTACATAGAACATGTTTTTTCTCCACAGTAGAGAAAGCTAGAAATCAGTAATAAAAGGATATCTAGAAAATAATATGTTGTGGAAATCAAGGAATATTTTTCAGAATAAACTGCAATCAAAGATGAATGGAAAGGAAAAAATGTGAATTGAACAATGATAAAAACATGAGATAGCAAAACTTGTAGACTACAACTAAAGCATGACTTTGAGAGATATTAATGGCTTTAAATACACATAATAGAAAACAAAGTTGAAAATTATCTTAGTATTCATTTCCAGAAGATAGAAAAGGAAATCTCATTCTTGTATGTATGTTCAACAAAAACTTGTACACACAGTCATCAAAAGACCTGACTCAGGAATGTTTATAACAGTTTTTGTGATAATAAAAAACTAGAGGGGTGCCTGGGTGGCTCAGTCAGTTGAGTGTCCGACTTTGGCTCAGGTCATGATCTCATGGTTCGTGAGTTCAAGCCCACATAGAGTTCACTGCTGTCAGCACAGAGCCTGCTTTGGATCTTCTGTCCCCTCTCTCTGCCCTCCTCCACTTTCACTCTCTCAAAAATAAATAAACATTAAAAAAAAGCCTGGAAATAACTCATGTCCATCAATAGTAGAATGACTAAATAAATTGTAGTAGATTTTCCCAGTGATATACTATACAACAATGAGAATAAACAAACTGTTGTTACACACAACATGCATGAATTTCATATACTTAATGTGGAGTAAAAGAAGTTGGACACAGAAGAGTTCATATTATATGATTCCATTTATAGAAATATTAAATACACACAAAATTCATCTATGACTTTAGAAGTTCCTGGGAGGAGTGCCTATGTAACTGTCTGTAACCTGGTAAATGCATAGAACTTAGTATGTATGTTTGTGCATGTCTTTATATGTATGCATAATTTAATGCAAGTCTTATTAAAAATAACTATGGGATGCAAATAGTGCTACGATTTGAGGGAAATTTATAGCTTTATATAAGACAAGGCAAAGATTTAAAAAATCAATGAAATAGGTAATCATTTCAAATACTAGAGAAATGGTAACAAGTTACACCCCAAAGGTAGAGTGTGATAAATTATAAAAATATGAGCAAGAATTAAAGAAAAAGAAACAAAACAAATGTGCACTAGAGAAGACTGACAAAACTAAAATCAGTCTTTCAAATTGATCTATAAAATTGATAAAATATTGGTGATATTGATAATAATGAAAGAAGACACATCAGTAATATCAGGGATGAAAGGAGTATCATGACCATTCCTATAGACTACCAAGAAATTTGAAATTTTTATGCCAGTAAATTTATATAAAGTGGAGAAATTCCTAGGAAAATATAATCTACCAAAACTGGCAAAAGAATAGAAAATCTGACAGAGTTCTAGAATTAGTGAAGACGTTGATTATATTACTAAACCTTCCCAGAAAAGATACTATACCCGGGTGACTTTACCCATGAAGAAAATAAAATATTTAAGGACTAAGTAATAACAATATTTGAACATATTTTCAAAGATAGAAAAAGAGAGAAGACTTTTTTTTTAAGAAAAAGAGAGAAGACTTTCCAGCCCACTGCGTAAAGCCAATATAACTTTGACACGAAAGCCTCCTGTAGGAGAATTGTGAGAAAGAAAACATAGGTTCCTAAACCTAAATAGATAATAAACTAAATCCGGTAGTATAGAAAAAGGTAATACATCAGAATAAAGTTCACCTTATTTTAGAAATAGAATCTTGTTTTAGCATTCAAAAATCTATGTACTCAGAATGTCACCAAGGTGATGGAAAAGGAGACTTCAGCCTCTGTCCTCTCACAAAGATCAACATTAGCTACCCATGAATAAAAATAGTTCTGGGAGAGATAAGGAGTCCACTAAACAAAGTTCAGCAACACAGTGGAATAAAAACTTGAGAATAACTATACAAAAAGGGCAAGAAAAAGAGCTTTATTTTGCCTGCATCATCTCATCTCCTGGAACTAGCACTACTCATCAACAAGAGAAAGTCCTCTAGCCCAAAAGAGTTCTCCCCCACTCCTGAGAGAGAAGGAGCAAGGTTAGCAGCCAGTTCTCCAGCCTTTTAGGGTACTGCACAAAGGACTGTCTTCAGTTTTATCCAACCCAGAGACTGGCAAAACAGATTGTCTAGAAATGTCTAGGAATAAGCAAGAAGGGCAGGAGCTACTGATATCAGCCATGCAGCCAGAATGGCTGGGGTTTCCAATGGCTGCTCTGCAGAGGACCTTAGTAGTCTTTTCCACAGAGGATCTCAACAACCTTTGAAGAAGTTTCAGAATGCACCACCCCTATCCACCCAGCTTTCATCACTGAGTACCTCCTCATGGACCCCAGCTGACTGCTCTGAAGTGGATCCCAGCAGCTTTCACCACTGATGAAGCCAAAATCCAACACAACCACTACAGATCCCCAACAGATTTAGCTGCTCATTTTTCTCCTTGTAGGTTGTCATGTTTGCACATTCCAGCTGCCTGAGTCCCTCTCTGCTCCCTACTCCCTCCTTAGAACCTGAGATCTGCACTGGCAGGTCAGCCATGGCCTCTGTGGCTACTCTTGTGCAAGATGTTAACCTACACTGCCACGGGAGACCTCCACTGCTGTGCTCTATGAGAACGGGGGTAATTTTGTTCACTGATATGCCCCACATGTCCAGAACAATGTCTGGCATGAAGTAGGAATTCAGCAAATATTTACTGAATGAATTGAATGTATAAATGGGTATCATGCAAGGTCTTAACATCTTCTTGAAGAGGGATAGGAACTGGATTCTGCAGGCAGTGGTTAGCTTAGAAGGTTTTCTTGGATAACCTGAGTAGTGATTTAGGAGGAGTCATTCTGCAGTGGCTGTAGAGAGACACAAATGAGGAAGAGGACAAGGGTTCTTCTGCTTCCTGAGGGCAGAAGCAGTAGAGAATGGAGGGGAGGAAATGTCAGAGAGAGGCAGGTGAAAAACAGGTATGGAGACATTAAATTGTAGCTAATATGCATAATGAATTGGAAAAGATTACCTAAAATACAAATATTTCTTTTAACATTTGACATTCACAAGTCATTTTCTTACAGTCTGCTTCTTCCATGAATACCTTCTACAGCTGATTAAATACAGGACAGAAAACAGAATACATCAGCTTGACATTTTTCTGAACCGAGGCTCTTGTCATAGGACGAATGTTGCTATTTGTTATTAAAACACTCCTGCCTACACCTCCTATCGGTGAAATAACTTTTTTTTCCCCTCTGGCCCATTGGGGTTTATTTGTCCTTCATAACACAATCTGCAAATTAGCAGTGATCCCATAATTTATCTCTGTGATGCTCTGCTCGTTTTATTTATAATCCAGAGGCAATTAAAATCGCTTTTATACAACATTGTCCTGATGACAGATGTGTGGCTGCCACTCCGACACATGATGGCTGACATAAATCATTTAACGATCAAAGTGTCTGTTGACTTGCTAGTCTCTAGTTACAGCAGATGCCACCCCAGACAGAATGACAGGGACATTCTTCATGGGAGCCTCATTTTAGCTAACTACTTTACTCCACTCCAGCTCTGGAATCTTGACAGCTTGGCTAGTTTGTGACAGCTTGGAAATTTTTCATGTGGCTTTCATAAGGGTCAATCTATCCCTTATTCCCACTTCTGTAGGTTTCTAGTGGCTTCATAGTAGGACACACAAGAGGCTTCACAGTCTGGATCCATTCTATTACTGTGGCCTTGACACCGGGCATGTATCTCCTATCCTTCCATTTATTTTCCCCAATTCATTGAATCTTATAATCTATACCCACCAGTCTACTTGCTATTCTTTGAACATGATGATCTCTTTTTTGCCTGTGTCCTTGAGTATGAGGTTTCATAACCTTGGGACAATTTCCTTCCTGCTTTCTCTGCCTAGTATAATCCTAATTCTCCTTGAAGACTCATTTTAGTTGTCCTTGCCTCTGTGAAGTATTTACCATTGATTCTCATAGTTTCTCCTTAATCTGTCCTTAAACCATGTAATTTATTTTTTATCAGACTCAAAGGATTGATTGAGTCATATTCATTCATTCATGGAGTTAAAATCATCCTTGGTCTATGCAAGAACTCTCTCCTTTTATTTAACTTTACTATTTTACTGTCCACCCCAGCTCTTTATTTCTAATCCTTACCCAACATGGATGGTTACTGTAGTGAATTTATGTCCTTAGCTGTGCACAAATTCATGAAGGTTATATAGTGTTTTACATACAATAGTTTATAATATTTTATATATAATAAGTATATGTAACGTGTATTTAGATTTCCATGTTGTAGCATACTAAGATTCATTTTCCTACATTTTCAGTGTACAATTAGGTTTTCATATCTATCCGTATTTTATGTACACTTAATTCATTCCTTTAGAAAGAAATATGGAGATAGATAAAATGTTAGCATTTCCTCATTATTAGTGTGTTTTGGCATCTCTTCACATACTTAAAGCCATTTAGGTTTTCTCTTCTGTGAATATTAACTATTTAGTCCTTTGTCATTTCCCATTGAGTTTTCTGCCTTATTCTCACTATGCTATAATTCCTTCTATATTCAAGACACTAATCTGTGGTTACTTTTAGATCCTTAAAATACCTTTTTTGGCCTAACTATTCTATCATATTCTTAGTGGATGTGTGGTTAAAATCTGCAACTGCAATTTTATTTTATCTTTTCTCTACCTATTTCTGTCAGGTGTTTCTTTATGTAGATTGAAACAGTAATATTAAATTTATATAAAAATATGATTGCTAACAATTTATTGCTCATTTTACCAGTATGTGACTACTCTTTATTATGTTTTCTATCTTAAATTATATTTTGACAGATATGAAATTGCTACTATGACTTTTTGTTTGGATTATATTTTGTTTCTTTTTCTTTTCAGTTTTTCATATTATTTTGTTTTAAAATTATCTTACATGGTTAATATATATCTGGATCTTAGCCAATCTGAGAGTCTCTACCTCTTGATGTAAGTTTAACTCATTTATATTATTGTAGTTAATATAAAATCTTTACTTTTTTGTCATTCTGTGAAATTGTCATTTTTTATTACTTTATCCCTTCATAATTTTTTTTTCTTTTCCTTTTGGGACTAATTAAAAAAAGAGATTTGTCTCTGTTATTCCTGATGCCCTTTGGGAGAGTTCTTGATTCTACTGTTCAAGCTCACTAATTAATTCTTTGTGTATATCCATTCTGCCATTTAACCAAACTATTGAACTCTTCAACTACTACATTTTTGCTAATGCCCATTTTTCTTGGTCCTTCTCATTTTCCCCAATATCTTTGGGGGAAATCTTCCTTTATATTTGAGCATATTTTTGTACTTACTTTGATTAGTTCATTAGTACTATGTAAATAATGTAGGTTGTTAAGTTTGTTGTTTTTCTTTTTATAGTGTTTCTATTTTGTTAATGTTTCATGATCTCTTTTTGTGAGTGACTATTTCACTGAAGATATAAGCTCCTTTGGTAGGCAATGTGTATCTGCAAAGAGGAATGAAATTATTGTACATAACCTGCTTTTGTTTTAAACTGTCATTTCTCTCTTTCTTTCCTCCCCCAAACACACACACACACACACACACACACACACACACACACACACACACACGCATGCACCATAACAACCCAGCCACTCTGTCTACCCAGGAACTTTTTTTAGAACTTAGGTTAGTATATCGGACACACCAACTTCCCTATTATTTTTATGGTATCTCTGTTTGAGGATTCAGGAGAGGGAGTCAGTGGCCCATGCTTCTAGAAGTAGAATGCCTCCAAATACATAGCTGTCTTTTTCATTATGTATCCTGAGGTCCAGAGACTACATCTTCTTCCTATTGAGCACCCATGTATGAACATACTGTAATCATTCGATATAGATTGTCCATTGAATGAGTGAAAATAACACCTTCAAAAAAAGTCCAGTCCTTAGGGAATACAAAAACCAAGTTGACATTTGTTACAGGTCACCACAATATGATTAATTGTATGTCGTAAAGGAGGATTTGATGAATGTCTGTTATCTTTTCAGAACTGTTCAAAATCCTTCTAAGATAAATAAATCATTTTTATTTGTTTGATTTGGTGAAACAGACATGACTGACTCTTAGGTAATAAAGATTTTTAAGGGTTCAGGAAAAGAGTTATGAAGACATTTGGTTATTTGTAGCTATGTCATAAATGAAATCTCAAAAATTTGTTTTAGATTGCACAGGCCTATTTGCTTTAGTTGTCTGTGGTTATGTCTTTCTGGTTACAAATGCCTCTCTCTACACTCTGTTCCCTTTGTCTATTGGAATATTTCTTAACTGGGGGAAACTTTGTCCCGTCCCCCCAGGGGATACTTGGCAATGTTGGAAGACTGGGTTGGAAGACTGGCAATGTTGGAAGACTGGGAAGACTGGCCAGAGATGCCACTAAATATCTCACAATGCACAGGACATCCCCCCAACAAAAAAGAATTATTGGTCAAAAATATCAATAGTGCCACTATTAAGCAAGGCTTGACTACAGGGATTCTGATCCTCTAGCTTATTCCTAGCCCTGAGCTCTCCATGTGGAGTTGACTGTGGCACTGGACACAGGAAAATAAAATTCAAGTGTCCATTGTTATACAGATCTATTTGAATTTTGAGTTTGAGTCCTAGAAGTTCAGAATTCTAGGAGTATCTGCAATTTACCCCAACATGAAAACACAAGAGCTGACAGTGTTGCTAGGATTACTAACTTGAGTTGCTTGGCCACTTGAGTCAAGTATCTTTATACTATACTAATTCCCAAGCTTTGACCTTCAACCCTTCCTAGGATTTATTCAGCCCTTCCTGGCTTATTTTCTCCATCCAGCTTTTCTTGCTTCTGAATACTGGATAACTCTCCTAAGATACTCTCCTGTTTTGGCACCATCTAGATGCTGGAATGCTCTTCTTTACTTTCTCAGTGTCTCTGCTGAAATATCTGTGCAAAAATACCAAATATCACCTTTTCAGAAGATCTTTCCTTTTACCCAAGGGATACAGGAGTACTGATGCATAGGGGCACTTGTACCCCAATGTTTATAGCAGCACTCTCAACAATAGCCAAATTATGGAAAGAGCCTAAATGTCCATCAACTGATGAATGGATAAAGAAATTGTGGTTTATATACACAATGGAGTACTATGTGGCAATGAGAAAGAATGAAATATGGCCCTTTGTAGCAGCGTGGATGGAACCGGAGAGTGTTATGCTAAGTGAAATAAGCCATACAGAGAAAGACAGATACCATATGGTTTCACTCCTATGTGGATCCTGAGAAACTTAACAGAAACCCATGGGGGAGGGGAAGGAAAAAAAAAAAGAGGTTAGAGTGGGAGAGAGCCAAAGCATAAGAGACTCTTAAAAACTGCGAACAAACTGAGGGTTGATGGGGGGTGGGAAGGAGGGGAGGGTGGGTGATGGGTATTGAGGAGGGCACCTTTTGGGATGAGCACTGGGTGTTGTATGGAAACCAATTTGACAATAAATTTCATATGTTGAAAAAAAAAGAAGATCCTTCCTGACTATGTAAGTTAAAGTAATACTACCTCTTCTCACTTTTACCCTCTTATTCTTTTTTAGTTTTCTTCATAGCAGTTGTCATTATCTGGCATGTGTTTGCTTATTTTGTACTTTTCTTTCTTATTCACCTCCATGAAATTAAGCCACGACATGTTTTACTTAGTATTGTGTTTCAGAGCCTAGAGAACATAATGGTATTCACCATATCAGATAGCATTCTCTGGAGTATATGCAAAAGTTAATAGGTCATGATCTCTGATCACCATTTGGAGGGATGGATAATTATAAAGTGACAGAATGAATGTTTAGATGGCATCACTGTTCTACCTGGGAGAATTGAAGAGGAATTCTGAGAGGTTGTAACACCTGAGCTAGATATTGAGGGATACACACGATTCACTAAAAAAGCAGGAAAAGTAAAGAGCATCTCAGGTATAGGAATAGCATGCAAAGGTGATATATTTTTGAAAGAGTATAGAATGTTTTAGGAATGAGTGAACTAGCACTGCTAATTTCAGTCTGGTCCATATTGTGAAGGATAATACAGGACAGACAAGGAAGGTTGGGCTTTATCCTGTGGGAAACTGAGAGATCTAAAATATTTTTAGCAGCTCTGTATTTGAAAATGACCATGATGGTGGCAATGTGGAGGTTGGGTTGGATGATCAGAATGTGGTAATGATGGGCCTTCATGGAGGAATTTAAAAATGAATGCAGAGACTAATCTATTACTTCCTGCTGAAGCCATCCATTCTCTGTGACCTTCCTTTTCCTCCCTAGATGATATAGTTTAGAGCCCAATTTCTTGTAAAAACTGTTTTTCAATTTCTAAAAATTATAGTCAGCAACCCTGTGGTCAAGCATCTGATCATTCATTTGACACATTTGCTATCCATCTCATGCACTGTCATTGGAATAGATCTAGCTTTGACTCACTTCAGGGAAATTCTTTGAGTTTGTACCAGAAAGCTATAATTCACAGTCAATGTCATTTAGGGCTCAGTCTTAACCATCTATCAAGGGCTTCTCAATTAATTTTGCTGAGGCTAAAAGTCATTTATAATTACAGTCCTGTTATATGGATATGTCTTCTTTATCTTTTACTACCTCATGCTTCATTCCTGGCTCGATTACCATGGATACCATTATTTTATTGGCAAGACTGGGTCCTGTAGCTTCTAGCTCAAGTTGATTAACTACTGCTCTTCTCCCATAGATAAAGAACATGACTAGCTTTTAGATTTTTCAGATACAGCTTATATACTTACATTTTTTCCCTCTAATGTCTCAGGAACAGCTCCTCTAGTGCAGTTTGAAATGATCAGACTTTCAGTGTCACAAATCTGATAAATGATAGTTCTCTTTTCTGACTAATCAACAGGTCTAGGCACGCTCACAGAATCGAGAACGGTCTTTATCAATCTCAGTGGTTGTTTGCAGGTCATAGTGATAAGAAGGAGAAATGTATAGCTATTACATTTCTGTAACTTATATTCTTATTAGTGAATATGTTTTTAAATTTGGCTCATCTACAGGATTATGGAATGACCTTGGGTAGCTTTTTTTTTTAAACATCATTTTTTTAAATGTTTGTTTATTTTGAGAGAGAGCAAGCAAAGGAGTGGCAGAGAGAGAGGGAGAGAGACGATCTCAAGCAGGCTCTGCACCACCAGTATAGATCCCAATGCCAGACTCTATTCCATGCACTGAGATAATGACCTGAGCCAAAATAAAGAGTCAGACCCTTAACTAACTGAGCCACCCAGGCACCCCAAACTTGGGGTAGTTTCAAGCCCCAGTTTTTTCAATTTTAAAATGATAAACATAATGCCTATTAAATTGTGTTGTTTTGAGGATTAAATGAGACAATATATTTAAAGCACCTAGTTTATTTTCTGATCTATAATACATGATTAATAAATGCTCACTTCCATTCAATTCAATAAACATATATCCTAGACTATTTTTTGTCTGTGTCAATGTCTATGCTAATAGCTGGTGATATAAAGGTAAGTAGTATGTAGGCCCCTATTTCAAGCAGATCATAGCTTAGTGGGGGAGACAAGCATATAAGTAGATATATGCCATTCTCTGTGAGAAGTACAAAAATAGGGATGGAGTACAACATACAATGGGGACTTAGTAGAATTGAAGGCTTGTTCTATCCGGGAATGAGGGTTTCTCTAGTGGATGATAGGGGATCTTAGTCTTAACTGTAGGAAATCATCAGATGGGCCTAGGGAGTTGGATGGGGTTGGTGGGTTCGAGAGAAGGAAAATCTAGGCTAATGGAATGGTATTGTAAAATTCATTTCTCTTTTTCCTTCCATTTCTCCTCCTTCATAATAAAACATTCTTATTAATAGTAATATCTAAAGGTCAGCCATTCTCTTTGTCAATTTTTGAAAAGAAATTAGAAATTTGATCAGTTGTATCCAAAGTAGAAAGAAGAGGAGGATGAGTCATTTCCTCATTAATTCAAAGCATCAATCATAATTACTAACAAAATGTTAAGAGTTTTTAAAGTACTCCTTCACTTGTATTATTTCATTTAATCATCCCAAAATTATTATGGGGCAGGGATTATTAATCTTGTTTTGCTACAAATGAAAATGAAGTTACCCAAAGTCTCCTCGGAGGTAAACTATAGGATTAGGCTTTTTTAACTCTTTTAGAGTCTAAATTCTGTGCTCTGTCCTCTATCACCAAGTCTTCCTCTGTCAATAAATAATTAAAGCTAGCTTGTATTTGACAAAAACATTTGTGGGTTAATCCTAATTAAGTTTTCTTTATATCCTTTGAACGCTAAGTAAGAGCAAGTCTGCTTAGATTATAGTCAGAGATATTGCCTCAGAAACAAAGAATATTATAAATAGATTTAACAGGGGTGCCTGGGTGGCTCAGTTGGTTGCCTGTCAGACTCTTGATTTCAGCTCAAGTCATGATCCCAGGGTCGTGGGATTGAGCCCATGCTGAGCATGGAGCCTGCTTGGGATTTTCTTTATCTCTGTTTCTCCTCCTGCCCTCTTCCCCACTCATGTTCTCTCTCTCAAAATAGATAGATAGATGATAGATAGATAGATAGATAGATAGATAGATAGATAGACGGACAGAGTTAACATGTAATTTACCATCGAAACAGGGACATTTTTGAGAGTAAAAGAACTTAAACTACAAGAGTAAATAGAGACTGTTTGGGGCCCATTTGGACAATATTGTCACCATCAGTATGGACTATTCACTAACTTGTTCATTCATTCAATTAATGACTACCTACTCAGTGCAAAGCTAACTTTAAGTAGCTTCATGAACAACAGTGAGGAGATATACAAACCAGGTAAGAATAATAGCTATCAGTTATTGAATATGTATATATCCTGGGTACTATATTAGAAATTGAACATACACTATCCAACTTTATGTTCTAAATAATTATGCTTTTAATATGCCTTATGCTTTTAAATATTTCCATTAAATACTACTATTATTATTCTCCTTTTGCAGATAATGAAGCTGAGGTTGAATTACCTATTCAATTATATTATACAGGAACTGGCTTTCAAAATCACATCAGACATCTGATTAAAGGTTGAGAATAGTTTGCTACTTGAAGCCCAATTCTAGAATATTGTAGCCTCAGGAATCACACTCTTGGGTCTCCCTCTTCTAGTATGAGTCTCCAGAATTCTGATGCTTAGTTAGGCAGTAGATGCTGAGTCACTGTGTCAGGTAGGATTCATTGGATGTGACAGAAAAATCTTAATTGGCATATGCAATAAATCTATTTATTGGCTTGCGTAATATAAAATTCCAGAAGTGTTTGGGTGTGTCTGTGTTCAGTACACAAAAGTTGCTACCATGACTTGTTTTATTTTTTTCCTCTTTGTTTCTCTTTTCATACTTTGACTCTGACTTCTATTATGTTGACTGTATTTTCAGTCTCCCGGTGTGTTTTTTTTTAGTTTTTATTTCATGTAAGTATGTATGTATGTATTTATATTTATTGTCAAGTAGGTTAGCATAAAGTATTGACTTTAGGAGTAGATTCTCGTGATTGGGAGAATCACTTACGTATGACACCCAGCACTCATCCCAGCAAGTGCCTTCTTCAGTGCTCAATAATCCATTTTCCCCACCCCACAACTCCCCACTCCCATAAACCCTTAGTTTGTTCTCTGTATTTAAGAGTCTTTTATTTTATTTATTTTTTAAATGTATGTATGTTTGTTTGTTTATTTATTTTAATGAAATGTATTGTCAAATAGGTTTCCATACAACAGCCAGTGCTCATCCCAACAGGTGCCTTTCTCAATGCCCATCACCCACTTTCCCCTCCCTCCCACCCCCCATCAACCCTCAGTTTATTCTCAGTTTTTAAGAGTGTTTTATGATTTGGCTCCCTCTCTCTCTAACTTTTTTTTTCCTTCCCCTCCCCAATGGTCTTCTGTTAAGTTTCTCAGGATCCACATAAGAGTGAAAACAAACATATGGTATCTGTCTTCCTGTGTATGACTTATTTCACTTAGCATAACACTCTCCAGTTCCATCCATGTTGCTACAAAAGGCCATATTTCATTCTTTCTCATTGCTAAGTAGTATTCCGTTGTGTATATAAACCACAATTTCTTTATCCATTCATCAGTTGATGGACATTTAGGCTCTTTTCATAATTTGGCTATTGTTGAAAGTGCTGCTATAAACACTGGGGTACAAGTGCCCCTATGCATCAGCACTCCTGTATCCCTTGGGTAAATTCCTAGCAGTGCTATTGCTGGGTCATAGGGTAGATCTATTTTTAGTTTTTTGAGGAACCTCCACACTGTTTTCCAGAACAGCTGCACCAATTTGCATTCCCACCAACAGTGCAAGAGGGTTCCCATTTCTCCACATTCTCGCCAGCATCTGTAGTCCCCTGATTCGTTCACTTTAGCCACTCTGACTGGTGTGAGGTGGTATCTCAGTGTGGTTTTGATTTGTATTTCCCTGATGAGGAGTGACGTTGAAAATCTTTTAAAGTCTTTTAAAAGTCTGCCTCCCTCCCTGTTTGTACTTTATTTTTCTTCCCTTCCCTTATGATCTTCTGTTAAGTTTCTCAAATTCCACATATGAGTGAAATCACATGATACTTGTCTTTCTTTGACTTATTTCACTTAGCACAATATCCTCTAGTTCCATCCACGTTGCTGTAAAAGGCAAGATTTCATTCTTTTTCATCTCCAAGTAGTATTCCATTGTATGTATATACCACATCTTCTTTTTTTTTTCCAATATATGAAATTTATTGTCAAATTGGTTTCCATACAACACCCAGTGCTCATCCCAAAAAGTGCCCTCCTCAATACCCATCACCCACCCCCCCTCCCTCCCACCACATCTTTATCCATTCATCAGTTGATGGACATTTGGGCTCTTTCCATACTTTGACTGTTGTTTGTAGCGTTGCTATAAACATTGGGGTGCATGTGCTTTTTTGAATCAGCACTCTTGTATCCTTTGGATGAATTCCTAGTAGTGCTATTGCTGGGTCATAGGGTAATTCTATTTTTAATTTTTTGAGGAACCTCCGTACTGTTTTCCAGAGTGGCTGCACCAGTTTGCATTCCCATCAATAGTGTAAGAGGGTTCTGCCTTCTCCACATCCTTGCCAACACCTGTTGTTTCCTGAGTTGTTAATTTAGACACACTGACTGGTATGAGGTGGTATTTCAGTGTGGTTTTGATTTGTATGTTTCTGATGATGAATGGTGTTGAGCATCTTTTCATGTGTCTGTTTGCCATCTGGATGTCTTCTTGGGAAAAGTGACTATTCATATTTTTTGCCCATTTCTTCACTAGATTATTTGTTTTTTGGATGTTGAGTTTGGTAAGTTCTTGATAGTTTTTGATTCTAACCTTTATTTGATATGTTATTTGCAAATATCTTCTCCCATTCCGTTGGTTGCCTTATAGTTTTACTGATTGTTTCCTTCACTGTGCAGAAGCTTTTTATCTTGATGAGGTCCCAAAAGTTCATTTTTGCTTTCATTTCCCTTGCCTTTGGAGACATGTGGAGTAAGAAGTTGCTGCACCTGATGTCAAAGAGGTTGTTGCTTGTTTTCTCATGTAGAATTTTGCTGGTTTCCTATCTCACATTTAGTTCTTTCTTCCATTTTGAATTTTTTTTTGTGCATGGTGTAAGAAAGTGGTCCAGTTTCACTCCTGGGCATGTTGCTGTCCACTTCTCCCAGCATCATTTGCTAAAGAGACTGTCTTTTTTTTTACATTGGATACTCTTTCCTGCTTTGTCAAAGATGAGTTGGTCATATAATTGTGGGTCCATTTCTGGGTTCTCTGTTCTATTCCTTTGGTCTATGTGTCTGCTTTTGTGCCAATACCATACTTTCTTGATGATTACAGCTTTGTAACAAAGGCTAAAGTCTGGGATTGTGATGACTCCAGCTTTGTTTTTCTTTTTTCAACATTACTTTGGCTATTTGGGGTCTTTTGTGGTTCCATACAAATTTTAGGATTGTTTGTCCTAGCACTGAACAATGTTGGTGCTAGTTTGATTGGGATTGCATTGAATGTGTAGACTGCTTTGGATAGTATTGACATTTTAACAATATTTGTCCTTCCAATCCATGAACATGGAATGTGTTTCCATTTCTTTGTGTCTTCTTCAATTTCTTTAATAATAAGTTTTCTATTGTTTTCAGCATGCAGATCTTTTAACTCTTCGGTGCAGTCGTAAATGAGATTGAGTCTTTGATATCTCTTTCTGTTGCTTCATTATTGGTGTGTAGAAATGCAACCAATTTCTGTACATTGATTTTATATCCTGCAACTTTGCTGAATTCATGTATCAGTTCTCGCAGCTTTTTGGTGGAGTCTTTCAGGTTTTCCATGTAGAGTATCATGTCATCTGTGAAAAGTGAAAGTTTGACTTCTTCTTTGCCAATTTGGTTGCCTTTTATTTCATTTTGTTGTCTGATTGCTGAGGCTAGAAGTTCAAACGCTATGTTAAACAACAGTGGCAAGAATGTCATGTTCCTGATCTTAGGGGGAAAGCTCTCGCTTTTTCCCCATTGTGGATGATATCAGCTGTGGGCCTTTCAAATACAGCTTTTATGATGTTAATGTATGTTTCTTCTATCCCAACTTTATTGAGGGTTTTTATTGAGAAAGGATGCTGTACTTTGTCAAATGCTTTTTCTGCATCTATTGACAGGATCATATGGTTCTTATCCTTTTTTCTGTTAATGTGATGTATCACATTGATTGATTTCCTGTAGCCCAGAAATGAATCCCATTGATCATGGTGAATAATTCTTTTAACATACTGTTGAATTTGATTTGCTAGTATCTTGTTGAGAATTTTTGCATCCATGTTCATCAAGGGTATTGGCCTGTAATTCCCCTTTTAGTGGGGTCTTGGTCTGGTTTGAGAATCAAGGTAATGCTGGTTTCATAGAATGAGTCTGGAAGCTTTCCTTCCATTTCTATTTTTTGGAACATCTTGAGAGGATAGGTATTAATTTTGCTTTGATGTCTGGTAGAATTCCCCTGGGAAGCCATCTGGCCCAGGACTCTTTTTTTTTGGAGCTATTTGATAACTGATTCAATTTCCTAACTAGCTATCTAGCCTGTTCAAATTTTCTGTTTCTTACCATTTGAGTTTTGATAGTGTGTGGGTGCCTAGGAATTTGTCCATTTCTTCCAGATTGTTCAGTGTTGGCATATAATTTTTCATAATATTCTCAAATGATTGTGTGTATTTCTGTAGTGTTGGTTGTGATATCTCCTCTTTCATTCATGATTTTGTCTTTTGGGTCCTCTCTTTTATTTTTGAGAAGTCTGGCTAGGAGGTTGACAATGTGGTTTATTCTTTAAAAAAACCAACCCTTAGATTCATTGATCTGTTCTACTGTTTTTTGTTTTTGTTTTTTTGGATTCCATATTGTTTATTACTGCTCTAATCTTCATTATTTCTCTTCTTCTGCTGGCTTTGGGCTTTCTTTGCTGCTGCCTTTCTAGTTTCTTTAGGTGTGAGGTTAGGTTGTATATTTGGGACCTTTCTTGCTTCTTCAGATAGGCCTGAATTGCAATTTACTTCCCTCTTAGGACTGTCTTTGCTGCATCCCAAAGGGTTTGGACTGTCATGTTTTCATTTTCACTTGCTTCCATGTATTTTTAAATTTCTTCTTTAATTTTCTGGTTGACCCATTCATCTTTAGTAGGATATTCTTTAACCTCCATGTATTTGGGGGCTTTGCAAATGTTTCTTGTGATTTCAAGTATTGTGATCTGAAAATATGCATGGTATGATCTCAATCCTTTTATATTTTTTGAGGGCTATTTTGTGAGCCAGTGTGAGATCTATTTTGGAGAATGTTCCATGTGAGTAGAGAAGAATGTGTATTCTGCTGCATTTGAAAGTTCTGAATATATCTGTTAAGTTCATCTGGTCCAATGTGTAATTCAGAGCCATTGTGTCCTTATTGATTTTCTGCTTAGGTGATCCTTCCATTGCGTAAGTGGAGTATTTAAGTCCCCTACAATCATGGTATTATTATCTATATACATTTATTTCTGTTTGGTATTGATTGATTTATATATTTTGGTGCTTAAATGTTTACAATTGTTAGCTCTTCTTGATGGATAGACCCCTTAATTATGATATAATGCCCTTTTCATCTCTTCTTACAGTCTTTGTTTTAAAACCTAGTTTGTCTAAGTATGGCTACTCCAGCTTTCTTTGATGTCCAGTAGAATGATAGATGGTTCTCCATCCCCTCACTTCCTATGTTATTTTAATTTAATTTGATTTAATTTTTATTTTATTTATTTTTTCTTTTTAAATGTACATCCAAGTTAGTTAGCATATAGTGCAACAATGATTTCAAAGGTAGATTCCTTAATGCCCCTTACCCATTTAGCCCATCCCCCCTCCCACAACCCATCCAGTAACCTTCTGTTTGTTCTCCATACTTAAGAGTCTCTTATATTTTGTCCTCTCCCTGTTTTTATATTATTTTTGCTTCCCTTCCCTTGTGTTCATCTGTTCTGTATCTTAAAGTCCTCATATGAGTGAAGTCATAGGATATTTGTCTTTCTCTGATCGACTAATTTTGCTTAGCATAATACCCTCTAGTTCTATCCACGTAGTTGCAAATGGCAAGATGTCATTCTTTTTTTTTTCTTTTTTAGTTTTATTTATTTATTTATTTTTCAATATATGAAATTTATTGTCAAATTGGTTTCCATACAACACCCAGTGCTCATCCCAAAAGGTGCCCTCCTCAATACCCATCACCCACCCTCCCCTCCTTCCCACCCCCCATCAACCCTCAGTTTGTTCTCAGTTTTTAAGAGTCTCTTATGCTTTGGCTCTCTCCCACTCTAACCTCTTTTTTTTTTTCCTTCCCCTCCCCCATGGGTTTCTGTTAAGTTTCTCAGGATCCACATAAGAGTGAAACCATATGGCATCTGTCTTTCTCTGTATGGCTTATTTCACTTAGCATCACACTCTCCAGTTCCATCCACGTTGCTACCAAGGGCCATATTTCGTTCTTTCTCATTGCCACGTAGTACTCCATTGTGTATATAAACCACAATTTCTTTATCCATTCATCAGTTGATGGACATTTAGGCTCTTTCCATAATTTGGCTATTGTTGAGAGTGCTGCTATAAACATTGGGGTACAAGTGCCCCTATGCATCAGTACTCCTGTATCCCTTGGGTAAATTCCTAGCAGTGCTATTGCTGGGTCATAGGGTAGGTCTATTTATAATTTTCTGAGGAACCTCCACATTGTTTTCCAGAGTGGCTGCACCAGTTGGCATTCCCACCAACAGTGCAAGAGGGTTCCCATTTCTCCACATCCTCACCAGCATCTATAGTCTCCTGATTTGTTCATTTTGGCCACTCTGACTGGCGTGAGGTGATATCTGAGTGTGGTTTTGATTTATATTTCCCTGATAAGGAGCGACGTTGAGCATCTTTTCATGTGCCTGTTGGCCATCCGGATGTCTTCTTTAGAGAAGTGTCTATTCATGTTTTCTGCCCATTTCTTCACTGGGTTATTTGTTTTTCGGGTGTGGAGTTTGGTGAGCTCTTTATAGATTTTGGATACTAACCCTTTGTCCGATATGTCATTTGCAAATGTCTTTTCCCATTCCTTTGGTTGCCTTTTAGTTTTGTTGGTTGTTTCCTTTGCTGTGCAGAAGCTTTTTATCTTCATAAGGTCCCAGTAGTTCATTTTTGCTTTTAATTCCCTTGCCTTTGGGGATGTGTCGAGTAAGAAATTGCTATGGCTGAGGTCAGAGAGGTCTTTTCCTGCTTTCTCCTCTAGGGTTTTGATGGTTGCCTGCCTCACATTCAGGTCCTTTATCCATTTTGAGTTTATTTTTGTGAATGGTGTGAGAAAGTGGTCTAGTTTCAACCTTCTGCATGTTGCTGTCCAGTTCTCCCAGCACCATTTGTTAAAGAGACGGTCTTTTTTCCATTGGATGGTCTTTCCTGCTTTGTCAAAGATTAGTTGGCCATACGTTTGTGGGTCTAGTTCTGGGGTTTCTATTCTATTCCATTGGTCTATGTGTCTGTTTTTGTGCCAATACCATGGTGTCTTGATGATGACAGCTTTGTAGTAGAGGCTAAAGTCTGGGATTGTGATGCCTCCTGCTTTGGTCTTCTTCTTCAAAGTTACTTTGGCTATTCGGGGCCTTGTGTGGTTCCATATGAATTTCAGAATTGCTTGTTCTAGTTTCGAGAAGAATGCTGGTGCAATTTTGATTGAGATGGCATTGAATGTGTAGATAGCTTTGGGTAGTATTGACATTTTGACCATATTTATTCTTCCAATCCATGAGCAGGGAATGTCTTTCCATTTCTTTATATCTTCTTCAATTTCCTTCATAAGCTTTCTATAGTTTTCAGCATACAGATCTTTTACATCTTTGCTTAGATTTATTCCTAGGTATTTTATGCTTCTTGGTGCAATTGTGAATGGGATCAGTTTCTTTATTTGTCTTTCTGTTGCTTCATTGTTAGTGTATAAGAATGCAACTGATTTCTGTGCATTGATTTTGTATCCTGCAACTTTGCTGAATTCATGTATCAGTTCTAGCAGACTTTTGGTGGAGTCTGTCGGCTTTTCCATGTATAATATCATGTCATCTGCAAAAAGCGAAAGCTTGACTTCATCTTTGCCAATTTAGATGCCTTTGATTTCCTTTTGTTGTCTGATTGCTGATGCTAGAACTTCCAACACTATGTTAAGCAACAGCGGTGAGAGTGGGCATCCCTGTCGTGTTCCTGATCTCAGGGAAAAAGCTCTCAGTTTTTCCCCATTGAGCATGATGTTAGCTGTGGGCTTTTCATAAATGGCTTTTATGATCTTTAAGTATGTTCCTTCTATCCCGACTTACTCAAGGGTTTTTTATCAAGAAAGGGTGCTGGATTTTGTCAAAGACCTTTTCTGCATCGATTGACAGGATCATATGGTTCTTCTCTTTTCTTTTATTAATGTGATGTATCACGTTGATTGATTTGCGAATGTTGAACCAGCCCTGCATCCCAGGAATGAATCCCACTTGATCATGGTGAATAATTCTTTTTATATGCCGTTGAATTCGATTTGCTAGTATCTTACTGAGAATTTTTGCATCCGTATTCATCAGGGATATTGGCCTGTAGTTCTCTTTTTTTACTGGGTCTCTGTCTGGTTTAGGAATCCAAGTAATACTGGCTTCATAGAATGAGTCTGGAAGTTTTCCTTTCCTTTCTGTTTCTTGGAATAGCTTGAGAAGGATAGGTATTATCTCTGCTTTAAACGTCTGGTAGAACTCCCCTGGGAAGCCATCTGGTCCTGGACTCTCATTTGTTGGGAGATTTTTGATAACCGATTCAATTTCTTTGCTGGTTATGGGTCTGTTCAAGCTTTCTATTTCCTCCTGATTGAGTTTGGAAGAGTGTGGGTGTTTAGGAATTTCTCCATTTCTTCCAGGGTGTCCAATTTGGTGGCATATAATTTTCATAGTATTCCCTGATAATTGCTTGTATCTCTGAGGGATTGGTTGTAATCATTCCATTTTCATTCATGATTTAATCTATTTGGGTCATCTCCCTTTTCTTTTTGAGAAGCCTGGCTAGAGGTTTGTCAATTTTGTTTATTTTTTCAAAAAACCAACTCTTGGTTTTGTTGATCTGCTGTACAGTTTTTTTAGATTCTCTATTGTTTATTTGTGCTCTGATCTTTATTATTTCTCTTCTCTGCTGGGTTTAGGCTGCCTTTGCTGTTCTGCTTCTATTTCCTTTAGGTGTGCTGTTAGATTTTGTATTTGGGATTTTTCTTGTTTCTTGAGATAGGCCTGGATTGCAATGTATTTTCCTCTCAGGACTGCCTTCGCTGCATCCCAAAGCATTTGGATTGTTGTATTTTCATTTTCGTTTGTTTCCATATATTTTTAAATTTCTTCTCTAATTGCCTGGTTGACCCACTCATTCTTTAGTAGGGTGTTCTTTAACCTCCATGCTTTTGGAGGTTTTCCAGACTTTTTCCTGTGGTTGATTTCAAGCTTCATAGCATTGTGGTCTGAAAGTATGCATGGTATAATTTCAATTCTTGTATACTTATGAAGGGCTGTTTTGTGACCCAGTATATGATCTATCTTGGAGAATGTTCCATGTGCACTCGAGAAGCAAGTATATTCTGTTGCTTTGGGATGCAGAGTTCTAAATATATCTGTCAAGTTCATCTGATCCAATGTGTTATTCAGGGCCCTTGTTTCTTTATTGACCATGTGTCTAGATGATCTATCCATTTCTGTAAATGGAGTGTTAAAGTCCCCTGCAATTACCACATTCTTATCAATAAGGTTGCTTATGTTTGTGAGTAATTGTTTTATATATTTGGGGGCTCCGGTATTTGGCGCATAGACATTTATAATTGTTAGCTCTTCCTGATGGATAGACCCTGTAACTATTATATAATGTCCTTCTTCATCTCTTGTTACAGCCTTTAATTTAAAGTCTAGTTTGTCTGATATAAGTATGGCTACTCCAGCTTTCTTTTAGCTTCCAGTAGCATGATAAATACTTCTCCGTCCCCTCACTCTCCATCTAAAGGTGTCCTCAGGTCTAAAATGAGTCTCTTGTAGACAGCAAATAGATGGGTCTTGTTTTTTTATCCATTCTGATATCCTATGTCTTTTGGTTGGTGCATTTAATCCATTTGCATTCAGTGTTATTATAGAAAGATATGGGTTTAGAGTCATTGTGATGTCTGTATGTTTTATGCTTGTAGCGATGTCTCTGGTACTTTGTCTCACAGGATCCCCCTTAGGATCTCTTGTAGGGCTGGTTTAGTGGTGACAAATTCCTTCAGTTTTTGTTTATTTGGGAAGACCTTTATGTCTCCTTCTATTCTAAATGACAGACTTGCTGGATAAAGGATTCTCGGCTGCATATTTTTTCTGTTCAGCACATTGTAGAGCTCGTGCCAATCCTTTCTGGCGTGCCAAGTTCCAAAAGAGAGATCAGTCACGAGTCTTATGCGTCTCCCTTTACATGTGAGGGCACGTTTATCCCTTGCTGCTTTCAGAATTTTCTTTTTATCCTTGTATTTTGCCAGTTTCACTATGATATGTCGTGCAGAAGATCGATTGAAGTTACATCTGAAGGGAGTTCTCTGTGCCTCTTGGGTTTCAATGCCTTTTTCCTTCCCCAGATCCGGGAAGTCTCAGGTATTATTTCTTCAAGTACCCCTTCAGCACCTTTCCCTCTCTCTTCCTCCTCTGGGATACCAATTATGCGTATATTATTTCTTTTTAGTGTATCTCTTAGTTCTCTAATTTTCCCCTCATACTCCTGGATTTTTTTTATCTCTCTTTCTCTCAGCTTCCTCTTTTTCCATAACTTTATCTTCTAGTTCACCTATTCTCTCCTCTGTCTCTTCAATCTGAGCCGTCGTCGTTTCCATTTTATTTTGCATTTCGTTTAAAGTGTTTTTCAGCTCTTCCTGGCTGTTCCTGAGTCCCTTGGTCTCTGTAGCAAGAGATTCTCTGCTGTCCTCTATACTGTTTTCAAGCCCAGCAATTAATTTTATGACTATTATTCTAAATTCACTTTCTGTTATATTATTTAAATCCTTTTTGATCAGTTCATTGGCTGTTGTTATTTCCTGGAGATTCTTTTGAGGGGAATTCTTCCGTTTGGTCATTTTGGATAGTCCCTGGAGTGGTGTGGACCCGCAGGGCACTTCCCCTGTGCTGTGGTGTATAACTGGAGTTGGTGGGCAGGGCCGCAGTCAGCCCTGATGTCTGCCCCCAGCCCACCGCTGGGGCCACAGTCAGACTGGTGTGTGCCTTCTCTTCCCCTCTCCTAGGGGTGGGATTCACTGTGGGGTGGCGTGGCCCATCTGGGCTACTTGCACACTGCCAGTCTTGTGGTGCTGGGGATCTGGCGTATTAGCTCGGGTGGGTAGGCAAGGTGCACGGGGGCAGGAGGGGCAGGCTTCTCCTTAGGTGATCCACTTCAGGAGGGGCCCTGTGGCAGCGGGAGGGAGTCAGACCCACTGCTAGAGGGGTGGCTCTGCAGAAGCACAGCGTTGGGTGTTTGCGCAGAGCAAGCAAGTTCCCTGTCAGGAACTGGTTCCCTTTGGGATTTTGGCTGGGGGATGGGCAAGGGAGATGGCGCTGGTGAGCGCCTTTGTTCCCCAACAAACTGAGCTCTGTCCTCCCAGGGCTCAGCAACTCTCCCTCCCTTTGTCCTCCAGCCTTCCCGCTTTCTGAGCAGAGCTGTTAACTTATGACCTCCCAGATGTCAAGTCCCGCTTGCTGTCCGAATACACTCCGTCGGCCCCTCCGCTTTTGCAAGCCAGACTTGGGGGCTCTGCTTGGCTGGCAGGCTGCCCCTCCGCCCCGGCTCCCTCCCGCCTGTCCGTGCAGCTCGCACCGCCTCACCGCCCTTCCTACCCTCTCCCGTGGGCTTCCCATCTGAGCTTGGCTCTGGAGACTCTGTTCTGCTAGTCTTCTGGTGGTTTTCTGGGTTATTTGGGCAGGTGTAGGTGGAATCTAAGTGATCAGCAGGACCCGCGGTGAGCCCAGCGTCCTCCTACGCCGCCATTTTCCCTTCTATCTCCAACATGTCATTCTTTTTGATTGCCATGTAATACTCCAGTGTATGTATATACCACATCTTCTTTATCCATTCATCCATCGAGGGACATTTGAGCTCTTTCCATACTTTGGCTATTGTTGATAGTGCTGCTATAAACATTTCCATCTCCTTACTTTCAATCTGCAGGTGTCCACACATCTAAAATAAGTCTCTCTTATAGGCAACATATACATGGAACTTGTTTTTTTTATCCCTTCTTATACCCTATGTCTTTTGATTGGGGCATTTGGTCCATTTACATTCAGACTGATTATTGAAAGATAGGGATTTAGTGTCATTGTGTTACTCTAGGTTTCATGCTTATAGTGATGTTTCTGGTCCTTTGCAGTCTTTGTAGCATTCCACTCAGAGTCCCCATTAGTATCTCTTGCAGGGCTGGTTAAGTGATCATGAACTCCTTCAGTTTTTGTTTGTCTGGGAAAGCCTTTATCTCTCCTTTTATTCTGAATGACAGCCTTGCTGGATAAAGCGTTCTTGGCTGCATATTTTTCTATTCAGTGCATTGAAAATTTCCTTCTACTCCCTTCTGGACTGCCAAGTTTCAGTGGACAGATCTACTAGTACCCTTATGTGTTTACGCTTGTAGGTTAAAGCCCATTTATCCCTAGCTGCTTGCAGAATTCTCTGTCTTTGTATTTTGCCAGTTTTGCTATGATATGTCATGGTATTGACATGTCTCTTTTTGTTGATTTTGAAAGGAGTTCTCTGTGCCTCTTGGACTTGGATGCCTGTTTCCTTCCCCCGATTAGGAAAGTTCTCAGCTATAATTTTTTCAAATAAACCTTCTGCCCCTTTCTTTGTTTTTTCCTCTTCTGGAACTATGATATGGATATTAGTTCATTTTTTAATCACTTAGGTCTCTAACTCTCCCCCAGTGGTCTAGTAGTTACCTTTCCCTCTTTTTTTCAGCTTTATCATTTTCCATACTTTAATCTTCTATTTCACCTATTCTCTCCTCTGCTTCCTCCTTCTTTGCTGTCACCTTATCTACTTTATTTTGCATCTCATTTTTAGCATTTCTTAATTCATCATGACTATTTCTTAGGTCTTTGATCTCTGAGATCATGATCAATAGTCATGATCTTAATTCATCATGACTATTTCTTAGGTCTTGAATCTAAGAGTAGATTCACTGTTGTCTTGTATGCTTTTTTCAAGCCCAGTTATTAGTCTTATGACTGTTATTCTAAATTCTTGTTCAGACATATTATTTAATATCTGTTTTGAGCAATTCTCTGGCTGTCATTTTTTCCTGGAATTTCTTTTGAGGGGAATTCTTCTGTTTCATCATTTTGACTAGATTTCTGTCTTTTATATGTTTTTAATAGCTTGTTATATGTCCTGCACCTACAACTACTACCATATTCAAAAGGGGTCATACACAGTCAAGGGTCTGGCACTTCAGGAAGTGTTTTTGGAGTGTGTTATGTGTACTGTATTGCTGCATATTTGGCTGCTTTATCCCATTGGTCAATCCTCTACAAAGCTCCTCCTTGCTGTTAGTGGTAGATTGTTTGGGCCTTCTAACAGGTGTGCTTTGATTTGAAGTAACCCTTGAAAAAATGGAAACAGCAGGGAACCTGATTCCATACAAAGAGAAAAATGAAAGAGTCAGAAAAAAAAAAGACCAAGCAGAGAATCAAAGAAACTATAAGGCTTAATCCAGAAAGAGAAGAAAATAAATAAGAAGATACAGAAAAGGTATAAAAAGAATAGAATTAAAATGCCCGATTAAACAAATAAAACAGAGAAATAAAGGGGAAAAAAGAGTGTGTATATATATGTATATATATCCAATTCCAAAGGGGGGGAAAGAAAAAACAGAGGGTACAAAGGAAAAGAAGGGAAAAGAGAAGCAAAGAAAAGAAAAGAAAAGAGAAAAAAAAAGTAACAGACTAACATACAAAACTGTAGGACACTTGTCTTTTGGTATCTGGGACCAGTGGCTATACTGGTCTGGAGGAGAGGCCATCTGGTTCATTCAGTCAGTCCCGCTTTAGTAGATAAGCGGTTGCCAGGCACAGAGGGGCGGGGGTTTGGTGTAAGCAGGTCCTGCCTCCCATGAGGGCTGCTGAGCTGTTCCTGAAGCCCCATCCTGTTAGTGATGTGGAGGAAAGACACCCCAGTGTCTTCTCCTGGACCAGGTGTCCCAAACCACGCTCTTCAGGCAGCCCTTACAGAGCAGCATGGGTGGTTAGCTTGTCCTGCTCCACAGTCTCCACGCCTCTTAGGCATTTGTCTGGGATTCAAAACCCAATGTTTTAAAGGATCCCACACTGCCTAGATCCAGTTCTGTGGTAGCATCACTCTTCTCATCCCAGAAGGAGTTTCTGACTGGCGCCCATAGGGTATTTTTTTCTTGGGGACACAATATACCCTCTTCCCACAGTACTCAAGGTAAGGGACTGTTTTCTCTAAGAGTACCTCGAGATGGCTACTGTGCCTGGAGCTGACTCCCTCCCCCCGAGGTGTGTGAATACAGTGGCGGCTCCAGTCTGAAGAAAGTCACTCTCCCCTGGAATCTCTGATCTCTAGCTCTTAAGGCTGTTGGCAAAGTAGAAACCTGTACTCTCTGTATTTCTTGTTCCCCAGTTCATGGTCCGGAGAGGTGTTTTCTCTTGTCCTAACATAATACTGCCCTTGAACAGCCTCTTTTTCTCTCACTTTTGTCTTTCCACAGAAGGAATTCCCTTCCCTCCAGGCTATGCAACCTTTTTATCTCCCTTAATTCTCATGCATGAACCTCTGTCCCTCCAAGCTATCTCTATCCACTTGTGGAGATTTTTCTGCCACTCTGCAGACTGATTTCCTGGGTATTCCAAGTGTTCTGACCTAAATACAGCTGTGTTTGAGGGACAAGGTAAATCCCACTTCTCCACCATCTTAACTCCTCCCCCTCCATTATGTTTTTAAGATAGCTCCAACCTACATAGTTTTAAATTCAAAAGGAAAGTACGAATGCCTTTTCTCTGTCACGCAAGTAGAATACCCAGGATCAGCTCTATTTATCCTGATTCATTTGGCTCAAGTCACATGTTTATCCCTCAGGTAATGACTGGGTACAGGATAACAGACTAGGCCTCATCATCTGATCCTGGATCCTGGAGACTCCTTCTGAAGCATGTGGTCTAATAATGGAAAATGGAATCCCCAAATATGAATCAGTTTGAATGGATTCTTGGTCACCAAGAAACAACAAGTATCTACAATATTTTCTCACTATAAAGAGCTTGATTGAAAATGAACCACGGTACCTTTCAAACCTCCAGAATCTCAAGATTGATGGAAAAGACCAAAAATTCTTTTTGTCTATGAGAGCATGACCCAGAAAAGTATGGGGCAAGTGACAGTTTGCTATGACTTTACACTCACTTTTTTTTTTTTTTATCCATTTTCTCTTATGCTTCTCTGAGATACAGAACATCTTTTATGGCTGGAAGACAACTTCCCATTTGTTGAAAGATTGATCTTTTCAGTTTTCAGTCCTGGTGAGGGTATATCAAGCTTTAAAACAGGACTGAAGCTACTCATTTCTTTTTATGGATAATTAACTCCTACAAAATAGGATTTATGCAAAGTAGGGAATCTAATTCTGGGTATAGAATCATTTTCTTCAATTGACCAAGATCAAATTTCTTCTCTTTCAACTTACGGTTTTGAAAATAGTCCAATGAAGACTTAAACTCTGCAGTCTATAATGACAAATAATAACCAGAAAATTGAGTGGCATACAAACTTCTATGACGTTTACTCTGTTTCTGAGAGTGTTTCATTGAGGCATTATCAATTGTATTTTTGAGGACCTCGGGAAATTTCTGTGCCTAGATCTTTCTAGGACCATGGGGATTGGTCAAGCTTATTATACTTATTTATCTCAAAAGACATGTCATTCAAATGATGGAGCATCAAATTTAGAAGGGACTTGATATTCCTGCTCTGTATGCTTTTTGTAAGCATCACACAAAATGTGGGGGCCATATTCATCAATTGTTCAGAGTAAGTCTAATGTTGAACTAAAGGAGCTATACATGTACTGTTGTTTCTAGAGGCCATCTAGTTTACAGTCAGATTTGTACATGACTATAAGTTCTGCCATTTAGAATATTTGTCCTTTGGGCAAGTTACCCAACCTCCAGTTTTCTCCTCTTTAAAACAGATTAATAATTATTTTAAAAAATATATTTTTGTCACAGGGTATGTGTACATGTAATGTTAGAAATTTCAAAATTATATTCTCAACTTTTTTCAGTGTTAAAACCATTATTTGGGTCATATTTCAAATGTAGTAAAATTCAGTAGAAGCAAAACTGTTCCTCTCATAGATATAAACCAGAGTATAGTCACTTCCTCATTTTCACATCTTTGGCACAAGGCCAACACCATTGTCAGTGACTTAATATGTACAGGTGACCTGTCTTCACCTTCTCATCTTCAGTGACCTGTTAGTTTACTCTGCTTTAGACATTCACTCCCATGGTGGTAAGGTGATAATTTGGTCTTTGCTATTGCCTGTAATTGCTTAACAACAACTCTCACTAATTCAAAATTCCCACTTTTTCACCACAAGCTTATCTTTTCTAGTCTCACCTCCTCACCTTGTATCCATTTTCAACTACAGAAAGACCTTGATTCCACTGACTGTTCTGCCTTCACTCAACCATAAAACCTTTCCTCTATGAATTTTTCTTCTCATTCAGCCCATGATGTCATTATTGAAATAACACTTTTGGTAATGACCTACATTTCCTCTCTGTGCTATATTTTATCACTGTTCTCTGGTGGAATACCATCCCTGAGTGAACTCAATAAACCCAATCATTTGTTTTCTCCATGCCTACTTCTGAGCAGTTAATGCTCCTAGAGTGATTCCCACTAGATACAGATTTATTCCTTGATAAATTTAAGTTCACCAATCTCACCAAATGGCCCTTGGTATTCCATGGCAACTGTATTATGTTTTTTCTTCTTTTGTCAACTGGCTCTTCTCCCCATAATAAATATATTAAACACTCCTCTGCCCACACTCTCAGCAGATGATTTTAGCTCCCATTTGTAATAGAAACGTATTTAGGTTATCAGAGCGGAGCTGTCTTATTTTTCAATACAAGGTTCAGACCTTCATATATCTGCATGTATCCCATCATTCTTCATTTCTTTTGTAATAGGGAGACTAATAGTATTCCTAGTTTAGGCTAATCCCCCTACTTATGCTTTGCATTCCACTCCCTCTACTTCTCAAAATCTTGTTACTGTTTTTCTTTTATTTGTATTCAACCTAATCTACAAACTAGCTTCTTCTTATTAGCAATAACAATGGCCAGCATGGTTTTTACTGTGTGAAAGGCACTGTCTTAAATAATTTATGTAATTAACTCATTACATCCTTATAACACCCTCTAGAATAAATATTATTATTATTCCCATTTTATTGATAAAGAAACTGAGGTATAGGGAGATTAATGGTTTTTCCTGACATCACATAGGTGGTGAATGGTAGAACTTGGATTTGATACCTGACATTCTGGCTTCTGAGTCTTTAATTAGCATGTTATGTTGCATTTTAGATATTCTAAACAATCCCAGTGCACCGTCTCCAATCCTCATCTTAGTTAAAGTCTCAGCAGTCTCAACACTGTTGGCTAAATCTTCCTTCCTGAAATGTCCTCTCTTGCCCTTTTATTTTAACATGGAAGCCTCTTTCTTTTCTCCCTACCTCCTTGACTTTTCACTCTCTCTCTTTCTCTCTGTATTCTAATCCTTTCTGTCCAGCATGCTAGAGTCCCTCAAGTTTCAGCCCTAGGCTTATTACTCTCATCATTCTATACTTTTTCTACAGGCTATTTCATTCACAGTCACAGTTTTAATCGCTGTTTTCAGGCGATAGGTAAATTTATATTTACAGCTGAGATTATCCACTTGAATTCTAGATCCTTATAATACATTGTCCGTTTGCTTTCAAGTCTTCTATATCCCCAAAGTACCTCAAAGTCAACACGTCCAAAAGCAAACTCATGATTCTCCTTCAAACTTAGTCCTTTTCTGTTATTCTCTATGACAGATAATGGCAGTGCTAACCTCAGTTGCAGAAAAAAAACCCCAAAAACAGGATCATCCTTGACATCTCCATATGCATCAACCTCCACCTCCAGTCTATTATACAGTCTTACTGGATTTTTCTTCTAAGACTCTTTGAATTGTATACAAATTTCTCTTATTCCTACCACCAATGACCCATTCTAATTCCAAATTAACATTCACCTGGACTACTGTAAGAATTTTTGTTACTGGTCTAATGCATATACTTCACCTTCATCCTTTTTGTTCTCTGTACCCACAGAGATGTGTGAAAGCACAGATCTAATCACGTTATCCTGTCACTTCCAACTTCATTGGCTTCACAAATTTCTTTGAATAATGACAAAAATCCTTCCATATTTACAAGGTCTTGCAAAATCTGATACTTACGTACGTCTCCAGGCTCAGTTTTTACTGCCTTCATCCTCACACTCAGCATGCCAGCCATCTTGGCCTTCTTTCAGTCCCTTATATTCACTGTTTTCTCTCTTGCTATGTATTCTTTGTTCATTGTGCCCTTTCCACTTGGAATGCTCGTTTCTCATCTGTGTGCCTGATTAATTCATCTTTCTGAGTTCTGTACACATGTCCCTTCCTCAGAGAGGTCACCCTGCTGAAGCCTGATTTTTCAATTATAGGTGCATGGGAACTATAGAAGTATAGAAGCCTATGGTTACAAATTTATAATCAATTTTTGAGATTATGAATAATTTCTCTCTCCTAAGAGACTATAAACTTCATGAAGGCAGAGAATCATGCCTATTTTTGCTATTTTATTTCTAGTATCTGGCTTAATATGTGAACATATGCAAAGCACTCAGTAAATCTTAATGAAGTTGTGTATAAAGCTTTGAAGATATAAAATGAACAAGATATGGTTTTTAGACTCAAGGAGATCCTAGAGTATGGAGACTGCCACATAAACAAAATGAGGCAATTCCTAGGATATCCACAAAATTCTTTGTGAATATTAAGGTTGTGCTTGTGTCTGGGAAGGTGTGTATATCTGAGACATGACTAGTTATTTTAAAAAGTTCAAAGAGGATGTACTATTTGAGTTATCTTGGAGGAAGAATGGGATTCAAAAGTGAGCATTCATACTAGGACCAGCTCTGTTATGTGAAGTGTTAGGTAGAGAGGTAAAATTATCAACCAGAGTTAGAAATCAGAGCCAAACTAAGGAAGGAGGGGGGTATTGATACTTTGTACCAATGGACATGAGAAGAATCAAGATGTCAGCAACTGAATAATGCTAGAAACAAATGTGGTCAGAAATGGGGTGGAAAAAATACTGAATTCCTCAATAATAACTTTTTGCCATAAGAGCTCTTTAAATAATATACCATTTTCCACATGATCCTTTTTTTCAGTGTAACAACTTTTTCATTCTCCAACCCACTCCAACCATAAGCACAGCATCATATATTAATGTGAGCTATTACTAATAATATAAAATTTTGTTGAAAAAGAAATCTTATGAGAAATATAATTTATACTCCAGTTCTACCATAGGACTGTATTCGATTTGATTAATCTATCATTACTGATTTAATTGGTAGTCTCCACAAATAACATAAGTAATACTGGCTGTGGTTGAACAGATAGAAGAGGTTTGCTGAGTTCTCCAGGTAGACAGTGATGTTGGGAAGAAGCACTAGTGAGGAAATAAGTTGACAAACATAATTCTGAAAAGAACATAAAAAAATTATATTAGAGAGACTCGAAGGGATGACCATAGTCTCTTGGTCAACTAATTATATTCTTAGTTGCTTGCAAAGTGATAAAAATAGGATTTTTTTCCATTGTGATGGAAAATGACTTTAATTTTTAAATATCAATATCCTTTAATCACAGTAGTTTTAGACTTTAATTGGCAGGCCTTACTTTGCACTGACAATCCTAAAACAGTGGCCTTGTAAGAATTTTTGCTGGCACGTTAGGCCACCATGTCAGACATGACTGGTCATATATCCTGGAGAGACCATTGATTCTTTGAAATGTTGGAGAAGGAAACTTTATTATTAGAGCATGGTCAGTGTTGTCTTGGGTTGACACTTTTTTGGTCAATTGCCATTGTTTTTGTCAGAATTTTTACTTTCTTTTTCTTATATTTTTTTCTGTAGTGCTAAATTATTTTTTAATTGAAAATTGAGGAAAAGTAGGTTAAACATTGTAAGTATTTAAGAGTTTTTAAATATTTTGAGAGCTTTTAGTTTAAGCTTGTACATAATTCATGCATATTTTACCTTTGTCACTAAGGCAAAGACAATGATAGTTTTTCTCACTGTTCACACATCTGTCTACATAATTTTTGGGTGGACTTTTTTACTCAGCTTTCTGTTATATTATTTAGGATGTAGAATGAAATAGGAAAGAAAAGTATATATGATAAAAATGAAAAGACTTGAGACTTTTTTACAAAATTTTGCCATTATATTCTTGTTAGGTCTTCAAATACTTGACAACTTGACAACTAAAATTCAGAATTTTATTCTGAATGCTGTTTCCTTTTAAATTTGTCAAGGCAGAAAGAAGAAACCAATTAGCTTGGTTATTTATTTTTATTTCTCTTTTCATAGAACTCATTTATCCCAAATAATCTCTTAAAAGCTTTTTCCATATTCTAAAAAAGAAAGTTGTTATTGAAAAGCTTAATTCATATTATTACAGCTGGCATAATTTTATTAGATAGTTGTCATTTGTGGTATAATAAAATAGTATGCCTGCTTTCTCAAATAAGGGATTGATATTGATGAGAGGGTCTTAAGCTTTTTCATTAGAGTTCCCTCAATGGCAGACCATAGTGAGGCTCTTCCCTATTTCCTGCCTCCAAGACTCAGATTTCATCCTATGAATACATGAAATTTATTTTGAAGTTTCCAGTTTATCTTCAAAATGTAGGCAAACTTTGAATTCTACTTGAATAATATGCCAATTTTGAAATTAATATGAATTTCTAGGTACAGGAAGAATCACCCCATTTATGTTGCAGGCCTTTTTATTCCTTTTGCATTATCATATCAGTTTTTGTAGGCAGCCATATTCCAGTTTAGAAGCTGGTGTGAGAGAGGGAGCCCAAAGAGAATTGACCAGAGAACTTTCATCTCTACTCATCTCTGATAATTTAGGTCAAAATTTGCCAAATTTTTTGGTGTTATATGCTTCCTTCACAGTCTATTGAGGGTGCATTTTTAATCAATATGTGTAAAGGTTTATGGACATTTTGTAGAGTCTGAAACATGATTTTACTATTGTAAATGATTTTGATGGTTTATAGTCATTTTGTATTTGCTTTTATGGCACATTGCTAGATGATTAAATCTATGTTAAACTCTTAAAAAGTGATATGAAATATGACTTCTGTTCTTGAGAAACATATTATTTAGAGAGGTAGAAATATAAATAGATAATTTCTAAGTGATAAGAATTGTGTTCATAGGGAGAAATGCAAAGGTGGCCTTGCGAGCCTAGGGGAGTAGGGTTCAGCCAACTCTGGTATTATCAAAATGGCATCTATGAATTAAACCCTAAAGAGTTTCTCCAGAATACATGGAGTATTCATTTTTCATACCAAAGGCAGTTCTTTATGCAGTAGTTTATCACTTTATCTGGAAGTACTTGCTCTGTATCCTGTCCTAGAACACAAGCTTGATGAAGTATAATGCCTGGCATGTAGTAAGAATTCAATAAAATTTGTTGAATATATCTTGAAGATATTTTTTCCACAAATTATATTTATTGAGTAATAACTATAGTTTTCCATTTTTTTTTATTGAGGACCTATATAACAGGGCATGAATTAAAATCAGTCTTAATTACTCACTAGTCAGACAAAGCTTCTGGTCAGTATGATAATGTTAACATGACTAGACACATGTGATATTCTTGATTTAAAGTTCCCAGTGCCTCTGTTCTTTTTGGGAGTCTAGATATCTAAGGGATCCGTGAGGCCAGACCAAAGGATGAGTATATCTTACTCATATTTGAAAGCGAGGAAGACAAGAGATGAACAACACAGTATATTTAGGAAGGATCATTGAGGGGCAGAGTTGCAGGACTAACATGGCCAACAGGCTTAAAAGACAAGGAGGGCCTGGACGGAAGAGGCCTCACACCTAGAAAAGCTCTTTCTTAAGAACCTTTGATTCTCTTTTTGGAAAAAAAAAACAAAACCCTGACATATAAATCTCATTCTTAGTTTTCATTTTATATGGGGAGGCATTACAGAAGAAATTGTGGAAGGTAAGTCTTGAATCATGTGTAGAAGTCTGGCAAACAGTCAAAGAAGGGCAAGTGTATGAGCCCAATCAGCATGCTCTACTCACAGATGGCTAGTGGTATAATGTGCCTGGGCTGTGGAAGATGCAGAAGTGATGTGGGGGCAGGAATGACTTAGATTTAAAGTCTAAGCATGAAGTCTGTCTGTTGTTCAAGTAGTGTTGCTGTCTGGGTTTCTTCAGTGTTCCTGGATGGCGTTCTACATAGTAAATGTTGACTATATTATTTCCTTGCTGGGAAACTAAAGATTAAATTTTTACCTTTTTGTCGCCAGATTACTGTCACTTTTGATAAATTAGAGAAAAGTTAGCTCTAGCTTTAGTTATAAAACTTAAGGACCTTAACCATAAACAGCACATAGTTCATTTTGCAATATTAATATTGCATCACTTTCTGATTAGAGTTATAAAACACAATTTGGACACAATCCAAAAAAATAAAAGGCCAGAGAGAAAAATAATTACCTAAAGTCTAATCACCTTGATATAATTACTCTTTATCACTTTTTTTCTGATTATGAGCATGATATATATTTGTTGAAAAAATTGTCTTCCTTTCTTGAAAACTCCTTGAATGTATTTCGCCTGTGAAAGCTTTGATTACCCAAGGGGTCATTAATCTGTCTTTCTATTATGGTACACTTATATCATGTATTCACATTGATTATGAATTTATTATTCAGTACTCTAGCATTTTTTTTCTCTGTCTTTCCCACTAAATTGTGCTTTTCCAAGGCAAAGGCCTTGACATATTTGTGTTCTCTGCATGAAGACACTGTGCTTGGTACATGTTAGTCTCCAGTAATTGCTCCCAAATGAATGAATGGTCATCAGTTTATAAATAACAGTATGTTATATCATGAAGGTCAAGGAAATAGGCTTGCATATTTTTCATATTCATTCATTTAATATTTTGTATATTTATTGAAAAAGTTATTGTGATTATTAGATAACATTGGAATCAAATTGCATTAATTTTTATTGCCTGGCACAGACTTTAAAAGCTTGAAATTAAGATAAATTTACACTTGTAGTAATACGGAAAATTTATATAGAAGTTATTTTTAAATGCTGAACTTGATAAGTTCAAGAGGTCAAGATTACTATACATTTTAAATAATGTCTTTCAGGTCTTGGACCATACATTTCTGTTTTTAAAAATTTTAATTTCTGTTTTCACTGTCGTATGTTTCTTTGTTGTGACTCTTCCTATTCCTTATGAGGAAGTTGTGTATGTTAAAGAGCTCACTGTTTTTATTCTAATTGAAGTTTTGTTTATTTATTTATATTTTTAATTTTTTAGACAGAGAGAGTGGGGGAGAGAGGCAGAAGGAGAGAGAGAATATTTTTTTTAATTTTTCAAGATTTTAAATTTACATCCAACTTAGTTGGCATATAATGCAGTAACGATTTCAGGAGTAGATTCCAGGGATTTGTCTCCTATGTATAACACCAGTGCTCATCCCAGCAAGTGTCTTCCTTAATGCCCTTCACACATTTAGCCCACCCCTTCCCCCTACACAACCTTCCAGCAACCCTGTTTGTTCTCTACATTGTAGAGTCTCTTATGTTTTGTCCCCCTCCCTGTTTTTATATTATTTTTGCTTCCCCTCTCTTATGTTTATCTGTTTTGTATATTAAATTCCACATATGAGTGAAGTCATATGATATTTGTGTTTCACTGACTGATTTCATTTAACATAATACCATCTAGTTCCATCCATTTGTTGCAAATGGCAAAATTTCATTCTTTTTTTTTAAGTGACAAATTTTTATTTGATGTCAGTCATAACATTGCCAATTAAAGGTGTCTAAAAAATGCAAGAATTTATATTTTCTGATGCTGGTTGTGTGTGTGTGTGTGTGTGTGTGTGTGTGCGCGCGTGTGCGTGCACGTATGCACATGTGTGTGCACCCTTACTTACATTAAGTTCTCTATAATTGGAACTATTGCACAGATACAATTTTGCATTCTTGCTTTTGACATAAAATTAAGAGTCTCCATTACAGTATATTGTTTCCATACTTGCTCTTTTTAAAGTCTGAATCTTAATTCCCCCAATTTACAACAAATAAACACACAGGTTAACAATTTAAATAATGTTTGTCTTCAGCTCATTAGTTTTGTTCTTTTTTTTTTTTTGTAGCTAACCATTGTATTTTATTGGGATAAAACACATGGAATGCATACTATATTCAGCTTTCTACTACTTTATAAAGCACAGCTCTCTGGTTCCAGAAGTATTATTTACACTTGGTGTTTTTTTTGTTTTTTGTTTTTGTTTTTTTTTTGATTTAGCTTTATTTTTTATTTTTTAAAATTTACATCCAAATTGGTTAGTATATAGTGAAGCAATGATTTCAGTAGATTCCTTAATGCCCCTTACCCATTTAGCCCATCCCCCCTCCCACAACCCCTCCAGCAACCTCAGTTTGTTCTCCATATTTATGAGTCTCTTTTATTTTGTCACCCTCCCTGTTTTCATATTATTTTTGTTTCCCTTCCTTTATGTTCATCTGTTTTGTCTCTCAAAGTCCTCATATGAGTGAAGTCATATGATTTTTGTCTTTCTCTGACTACTTTCACTTAGCATAATACCCTCCAGTTCCATCCACTTGGTTGCAAATGGCAAGATTTCATTCTTTTTGATTGCTGAGTAATACCCCATTGTGTGTATATACCACATATTCTTTATCCATTCATCTGTTAATGGACATTTGGGCTCTTTTCATACTTTGGCTATTGTTGATAGTGCTTCTATAAACATTGGGGTGCATATGCCCCTTCGAAACATGTGCATGTGCCACTGTATCACTTGGATGAATACCTAGCAGCGCAATTGCTGGATCGTAGGGTAGTTCTATTTGTAATTTTTTGAGGAACCTCCATACTGTTTTCCGGAGTGGCAGCACCAGTATGCATTCCCAGCAGCAGTGACAAAGAGATCCTCTCTGCATCCTCGCCAACATCTTTTGTTGCCTGAGTCATTCATTTTAGCCATTCTGACTGGTGTGAGATGGTATCTCATTGTGGTTTTGATTTGTATTTTCCTGATGATGAGTGATGTTGAGCATTTTTTTCATGTGTCTGTTAGCCATCTAGATCCCTTCTTTGGAAAAGTGTCTATTCATGAAGAGAGAGAGAGAATCTTAAGCAGGCTACACACTCAGCACAGAGCCTGATGCAGGGCTTGATCCCATGACCCTGGGATCATGACCTGAGCTTAAGAGCCAGACCTTCAACTGACTGAGATGCCCAGGAGCCCCTAATTGAAGTATAATTTATATATAATAGTATATTAGTTTCAGCTGTACCACATAATGATTCAACAATTCTATGCATTACTCAGTGCTGAACAAGATCAGTGTGCTCCTAATCCCCTTGATTTCACCCATTCCCACACCCATCTAGCTTCTGGCAGCCACCAGCTTGTTTTCTGCATTTAAGAGTCCATTTCTTCACCTATTTTTTTCTTTGTTCGTTTGTCTTCTGCCCACGTTTAAATTGGATTATTTGTTTTTTGTGTGTGTTGAATTGTATAAGTTCTTTACATATTTTGGATATTAACCCCTTATCAGATATCTCATTTGCAAATGTCTCCTCCCATTGAGGGGGTTACCTTTTTGTTTTGTTGCTGATTTCCTTCACTGTGCAAAAGTGTTTTATTTTGGTGTAGTCCCAATGGTTTAATTTTGCTTCTGTTTCCCTTGCCTTAGGAGGCATATCCACAAATACAGTACTAAGGCTGGTGTGCAACAGATTATTGCCTATATTTTCTTTTAGGAATTTTATGGCTTCAGGTCTGACATTTAGGTCTTTAGTCCCTTTTGAATTTATTTTTGTGTATGGTGTAAGAAGGTGGTCCAGTTTCATTCTTTTGCATATTGTTGTCTAGTTTTGTATCCTGCATTTAACTGAATTCATATGTCAGTTCTAATAGTTTTTTGGTGGAGTCTTTAGGGTTTTCCAAATATAGTGTCATGTCATCTGCAAATAGTGGAAATTTTAATCTTCCTTACCAATTTGTATGCCTTTTATTTCCTTTTATTTTTCTGATTGCTTTGGCTAGGATTTCCAGGATTTTCATATATGACCTTTATTAGGTTGAGATCTGTTTTCTCCAAACCTACTTTGTTGAGAGCTTTTATTATGAATGCATGTTGTATTTGTCAAATTCTTTTTCTGTATCTATTGAGATGATCCCGACTGTGAGATCATGTCTTGAGCCAAAATCAAGAGTTGGACACTTAACCGACTGAGCCACCCTGGGACCTTAGGATGATCTATGATTTTTATCCTTTCTCTTGATGTGATGTATCACATTGAGTGATTTGTAAATATTGATTCACACCTGCATCCCTGGAATAAATCAGACTTAATCTTAGTGAATGTTTTTTTAAAATGTATTTTTGTATTCAGTTTACTAATATTTTGCTGAGAATTTTTGCACCTGTGTTCATCAGAGATACCGGCCTGTTTTTTAGTGTCTTTGGTTTTGATGTCAGGGTAATGTTGGCCTCATAGAATGAATTTGGAAGCTTTCCTTCATCTTCTATCTTTTGGAATAGTTTGAGAAGGATGGGCATTAACTCTTCTTTAAATATTTGGTAGAATTTACCTGTGAAGCCATCTGGTCCTGGATTTTGTTTGTTGGAAGTTATTTGATTACCAATTCAATTTCATCTCTAGTAACTGGTCTGCTCAAATTTTCTGTTTCTTCCTGACTCAGTTTTGGGAGGTTATATGTTTCTAGGAATTTATCCATTTCTTCTATGTCGTCCAATTGATGAGCATATAATTTTTCATAGTATTCTCTTATAATCCTTTGTATTTCTGTGGTGTTGGTTTTTATTTCTATTTTTTTGTCATTAGCATTTTTATTTAGTATAGTTTATGCTAGAGTAGAAATACATAATAATATGCCCTTTCTTATCACAGGGAGTCTTTTATACAACCAAAATCATAGCCAACATTTTATATGACAAAAGAAAATTGAACCAAATCTGTAAATGCTCAGGAAAGCAATAAGGATAGAAGAAAATAATGCATTTTATATAAATTATATAGGACAGTTACAAGGAAAATCCATTACTTTCCTCTCTGACTCAATTTTACAAAATAAAGTCAACATATATTATTCTGTGAATTGCTAAGAGTGCATAAACACTGTGGCCCTTTCAAAAATATAACAAACTGTTATCTTGACGTCGTATGTTGTTCTTAGTTCTTAACTGGAGTTGAGCTTCCTTTCATAGTCTTATTTAGGTTGTGGTATTTGGGCAGGATTTTCATCAGAAAATCCAGCTGTAGTGTCTGGGGCTGTGGTCGGTTAGTCTGCACCTGACGAAGGCAGTCTGTACCATAGATCATTGTATTCTCAGGGATGACCTCAAATGTATTCAGGTTGCAGCAAGCCCCAGTGATGCAACTACTTGTCAATATTATGTTTCTGCCCACATATGCTTTTGATTCAATTGCATTATCTCCCATTTTCATGGTTTGGAAATAACAGCCAACGTCAAACACATTATTGTTGCCATTGATCATAGGTTTCGGCTTTGGATCTTCAAGCATCAAGGGTGATCTTATTAGGGTAAGCATTTATGATAAGCACCTGTTCTTCTTTTATTTTTTGGTTAGTTTATTTATTTATTTATTTTTATTTAGTTTTGTAATACAGTATTGTTCAATTTATTTTTTTAATTTACATCCAAGTTAGCGTATAGTGCAACAATGATTTCAGGAGTAGATTCCTTAATGTCCCTTACCCATTTAGCCCATCCCTCCTCCCACAACCCCTCCAGTAACCCTCTGTTTGTTCAACATATTTAAGAGTCTCTTATATTTTTGTCCCCCTCCCTGTTTTTATATTATTTTTGCTTCACTTCCCTTATGTACATGTTTTGTCTCTTAAAGTCCTCATATGAGTGAAGTCATAGATTTGTCTTTCTCTAGTTTTGCTTAGCATAATGCCCTCTAGTTCCATCCATGTAGTTGCACACTTGTTCTTTTAAATTACCTTCACCGATCACTCTTGGCCAAGCTTCTGCAATAATTCATGCTTTAGAGTGAATCACTTTCCTAAGTCCTATAGTAATATCGCCCCAAATTTCACTTTCTGTATACACAACTCCTCTAGGAGCAATCTTCACACTCTTTTCAGCCTTCTCTGCCATGCTTTGGACCTTGTCTTATTTCTCATCCATTTCTGATTTTATTTATTTGAGTCCTTTCTCTCTCTTTGTTGGGTCTGGCTAAATGGCTATCAATTTTATTTTATTTTTTCCAAGAACCAGCTCCTGGTTTCATTGAACTGTTCTTTTGTTTAATTTAGTCATTTCTGCTGTAATCTTTATTATTTCCTTACTTCTACTGGCTTTGGGATTTGTTGGTTCTTCTTTTTCTAGCTTCTTTAGATATATACAAAGTTTGTTTATTTGAGATTTTTTTTAATTTTGTGATGGAGTCCTGTATTGCAATAATCTTCCCTCTTAGAACACACAGCTTTTGCTGCATCCCAAAGATTTTGGACTATTATGTTTTCATTTTCATTTGTCACCATGTATTTTTTTATTTCCTTTTTGATTTCTTGGTTGACCCTTTCATTTTTTAGTAGTATGTTATTTAGCCACCATGTATTTGTGTTCTGTCCAAATTTTTTCTTGGATTGACTTCTAGTTTCATATCGTTGTGGTTGGAAAAGATGCATAATGTTATTTTAGTCTTTTTTGAATTTATTGAGATTTGTTTTGTGGCCTAACATGATATATTCTGGAGACTGTTTCTTGCTATTTTTAAGAAATGACAAAACCTATACCCCTTTGTGTAAATATCACTCCTTTATTTAACTGTGGTAAAGCCCATAAAAATAAATTTTGGGCGTTATTGAAACATATAGTAACAGACCTGAAGAAGCCATAACAATTATTTAGTGTGCTTTGGTCTCTTTAAATGATGAGGAACATAAAACTCAAAAGTACTGGATGAATTATCCAAAGTCACACTAATTTTTAGTGTTAGAGCTATGTCTAGGACACAAATCAGGAGGCTACATTATGGATTGTGTAGCTAGGTGCCCCAGTTAAGTGGGGGCTAAGTAGTAAGGTTGGATTCTCTGGGCCTAGATGGATATTATCTCTCTGACTACCCATGTGGCCATCTTGAGCTATCCTGCCCTGTTGCATCTTCTTCTGTCCTATCTAATCCTATCCTACTTTACCATATTCTCTTGTCAATCTGCCCATCTCTCTGTCTACTTATATATCATTTATCTATTTAAATAACACTGATTGAGCTGCAATGAAGTGACTTGAGTTTTATGTATATTATCTCACTGAAACTAAAAATTCCTTTGAGATTTTTATAGTTGAAAACATTGAGGCTCAGAGAAAATAAGTAATAAGCAATATGTTGATCCTTTCTTAAATAGCAAGAGATAGACCCACTTGACTCTATCATTCATGTTCTCCATGACTGTTACATCTGGCAGGTTACTCTTACCTGAGGCAGCTCAACTAGCAGCCTTCTCCTTCATTTCATTTAGGTCTTTGCTAAAATAGCACTTCCAAAGTGAGGCCTTCTTTGATGACCCTGTTTGCATTTGAGTTATCCTTCCCTATCTACTTTCTTGATTTAGTTTTTCTTTTTAGCATCTATCACTTTATATAACTTTCTTTGTTATTCTTTGCACCTAGAATAATGCTGGCACATATAAGTATTCTTTTTGTTAAATGAATTGGATAAGCCAAATTCACACAGTCCTTAGGTGAACCTGAGTTTACACTGGGAGAGATGAGACAGAAACACAAAGTTCATTTTCTGGGAGCCACAAGTAGATCTTGAGGTCTCGTGGTAGCTAAAGGGGAAAAAGATCAGAAAAGAGCAGCCCAGGAATGAATTCATGGAAGGAAAGGGTCTGGGCTCATTGTTACTAGCAAAGTAGATATTTTTGAGTTGCCTTTGTTGTTTCTTAGAAGCATGATGTCTAGCTGGATAAAATTCTGTTAAAGAACTGGGGCAGTATGACAGAACGGCAAAACCTGGTTGCTGGCCAAGGTGTAGGTTTTGGAGCATCTAAGCATTACCCAATGAGGGTCCCAGGAGAGGGTATTAGGATTCCATGGGAATGCACTCTTCTTGGGAGAAGCAATATAAATCTCATTGTTCTGTAGAATATTGTCTGTCCAGGGCCAGAGTACTTTAGGGTTTGTGAAATATTCCTACCCTCTTTATGCTCAGTGGTTACAGAAGCAGAATTGCAGAATGGGACTTGAACAAACTAGAACTAATCTTGTAGATTCTGGTGGCTGGTTTGCATCTTATTGAGGTCAGGGCCTTGGAGTGTTTTTTTTTTTTTTTTTTTTTTATGTGGAAGCCAGTAGACTAGATGATGAGGGCTTGAGCAGTAGGATTGCGTGTTGTGCAGCAGATTACACATTTGATATTCCAGAGACAAGTTCATTGAAAGCGTTATTCCACTTGACAGAACAGCACTTGTGTAGAGCTGCCAGATTTGATGCTATAAAGGAAACATAGCACTCTGGAAATAAATTACACTTTGTATTAACTGAATGATACATTAATCTTTTCCACCATTGAAGCAGGAGGGAGAATGAGCAGTGAATGTTAACACAGCATTATATGGATACCCACTTGCAATTCTTATTTCTTTGATATTCATAGACATGGAATTCAGAAACTTTCTCCAAAGAAAGTTTAACTTGCTGCAATATTTATGATAGCTTTTCTTTTGTGATCTGTTTAGTTACAAGAACTTGAGAAGCTTTCAAAGTCAAGATTATTCAGATCAGTACCTGTTGCAGCTTTCCAATTTTTAAGTATCTCCAGAAAAAGTTATACTTGGATCTGGCATCCTTCTGGATAATTTGAGAATAATAAAACAGTTAAGGAGCTGTCACAGCTCCTGCCAGGTTAAGAAATTTGAACTAACACCAGATTGCTGGTTACACAGACCTGGAATCTTACCAGCTGTGTGATTCAAGGCAGGTTGTAGAACATCTCTGAGTCTCATGTCTGTCATTTGGAAAATGAGAACACTAGTTTCATTTTGCAGAGATGCTCTGAGGAGAATGGGATATTAGATGTAAAAATATTTAGTACCATGCATATAGTAAGTTGATTTAATTTTTTCCCTCTTTTTTGGGAGAAAAGAGAGGGAAAGTCTCAAGACTAATTGTACTCTGTTTCTGGATCCTCTTCTCAAAAAGGATCTGAACTGGTGGAATTATTTTTAAAAGGCCAGAGGTGTTGTGAAGAAGAAACAAAGCTAATGGATTCTGTCTTTAGACCCTTTATCCAGCTTATTTTCAGTCTCCCACAATAAAACAATTTATTATTTATTATTATTATTATTATTATTATTATTATTATTATTATTATTACAACCACTACTAACTCCTGCAGATGGGGTTTTAAAACAGTTCTGTAACACAGTGATTGATTGATTGATTGATTTCAAAGACAAAGATATATTGAGAATTTATTTTACATTGTTTTGTACAGCATCTAAAGCAAATGCAAGTGAGGAAAATAAAAATCAAGTTTGCTAAGTTCTTATTACATACCATTACAGTAATAGAGGCTTACATATCATTATCCTCTTTAATTTTATATTATTTAATTTTACATTGCTTATCCCTTGGGATTCTGACCTCCAGAAATAAACAGAAATTTTAGAACAAAAATTTACAACACTCTAGTCACTGACTTTCTCTTGTAGGATATTCTACCTCCTATTATAACTTGTGACTCTAGTAGATTTATGGATAATATCATATTGAAAGAAGCAGAGCAAAGCTTCTAAGTATCTTAAAATAAAAGGAAGCTAAGATTTATTGAGTGCCCAGTATATGCCAGCGCTCTCACATGTTGGAACTAGTTATTGCACATATGTAACAAATGTAAAACTTCTGTTTTAATTTGGAACCCTGACAGTAGATGTTTTTGTGCTCCCTTCACTCTGAGCACTTCACCTCACACTTCCAGTTTACTTTTGTGTATTATTTGAGTGCATGTTCACTCTGCTACCAGAGGTGAAACTCATTTATGATGTAGCACTTGTGTATCACACTCCCAATGCCTAGCCCAGGGCCTGGCACTTGGTAGGAGCTTAATAAATGGTAGTTTAGGAAATAAACAGAAAGGAAGCATCAGATGGAGGGGGCAGGAATCCTTCCCACTTTCCACTCAGAATGATGGAGTAGTGGAAGGAATGGTATCAGTGGGCACAGAGCACTATCAGAAGCTGCATTTATTAAGCACCATCTTACTGTGTGCCAGGCACTATGCCAGATTTTCATTTATTATCATACTTAATCCCCACGATGACCCTATGCAGTAAGCACTCTTATTCTGTCCCCATGTGAAGAAGGAAGTATCAGAGAGGTTTCATACATTTCCCCAAATTTTACAGCTAGTGAATGCCAGAACTTCAAGGGCCTGTAATGTGTCTGTCTTCAGAGCCCATGTTCTTGAGCACTATATTTGTGGACTTGTGACCTGCAGGGTGTACATGGCACACTAAGTCCCCCAGAAATCACGAGGGAAGGCTGCTGATCATACAGAACTGAATTTATAAACTTGTTGAGTATGGGGGAGTCCCATCTCATCTGTCCTAGTAGTAGTTGCAAAGAAGGAGGTCACAGAAAGGAGTTTAGAAGGTTTTGTTTTAAATTTTTAGTTGTGGTAAAGAACATATAACATTAAATTTAGCATTTCAACCATTTTTTTAAGAAAGAGAGAGTGAGAGAGAGAGAGAGAGAGAGCACACATGCGTGTGAGAGTGCGGAGGGGCAAAGGGAAAAGGAGAGACAGAATTCTAAGCGGGCTCCATGCCAGTGCATAGTTCAATGTGGGGCTTGATCTCAGGACCCTGAGAACATGATTTGAGCCAAAATCAAGAGTCAGGCGTTTAACCGACTGAACTACCCAGGTTCCCGTCAACAGTTTTAAAAGGTACAGTTCACTACTGTTAAGTATATTCAAACTGATGTGCAACAGATGTCCATGACTTTTTCATATTGCAAAACTGAAACTCTCTGTTAACTCCCTGCTCCTCCCCTCCCTGAAAGTCATTGGTAACCACCACTCTACTTTCTGCTTCTACGAATTTGACTACTTTAGACACCTCATATAAGTGGAATCATACCATATTTGTCTTTTTGCGTCTACCTTATTTCACCTGGAGTAATGTTCTCAAGATTCATCAGTGTTGTAGCACAAGTCAGAGTTTCCTTCCTTTTAAAGGCTGAATAGTATTCTACCACATATATACACACACGCACATACACACACTACATTTTGTTTATCCATTTGTCTGTAGATGGGCATTTGGGTTGCTTCTAGCTTTTGGCTATTTTGAATAATGCTGCTTTGAAAATGTGTGTACATTTATCTCTTTAAGATCTTCCTCTCAATTTTTTTTGATGTAGACTTAGTTTTTGACTTGGGGTTTCTGGATCATATTATAATTCTATTTTTTTGTGTGCGTTTTTTTGTTTTGTTTTTTGAGGAGCCATCATACTATTTTCCATAGCGGTTGCACCATTTTACTCTCTCACCAATAGTACACAAGCTTTCCAGTTTGTCCATATGCTCTCCAATACTTGGTATTTTGTTTTGATAGTTTTCCTAATAGATGTGAGGTGATACCTCATAGTAGTTTATATTTGAATTTCTGTAATGATTAGAGGTTATTAGTAACTAGAGTTAGTCATGGAGTGATTTCAGGGTGTAAATTAATAAGTATGTTCTGGGCAGGGATAGGGTTTGTAAAGCAGATGAGTTGTTGGAAGAAGTGGGCTCTTATCTTTGGAATGCATGCATATGGGGATTTACTGTCAAAACAGTTTGTGATCATTTTGGAGAACATTTGGATCTGAATGATTTGGTGTCAAAATCATGTGAGTGTAGTAGCTTCTGTTACATATCACGGCTTGGTTTTTAAGCCACGTTTGTCTTGAAAATTTTGGTTTCTGTTTGATTCTTCTCTTTGCTAAGGTCACTTTCTCATGCCTCACATGATGCTCTGTACAGTATTTGGCATCCAGGTGCCCATCTTTCATGGTTACTGTAATAGTTAATTAAGATAACAAACATGGTTTTAGATGTAGCACCTGGTACACAGTAAGTGCTAATTAAATAGTTGCACTTAAGTTATGGTAATAGTAATAGTGTAGTCATAGTGAACATGTAAAGTAGTACTTGTAAAGATAATGATGGCACTACCACTTATTTTTTCTTAATTTCTGTACTTCAAACTGATCCTGTTACCACTGCCCTAGTGTAGGAACTCATCACTAAGGATCATTAGTTCCCTCCTCCTATGCCCTATCTAATCACACCACCACTGACAAAAAAAATGACCTAACACTCAAGTTTAAAACAGTTACCCTCCTAGTTACAACTTCCCTGTGGCTCTCCCTTGACCTCCAAAGGAATCTAAGCTCCATTACATTCTTCATTTAGCCTTCCTTACTCCTGTCTCTACCCAGCTCTTGAGCCTCATCCCCTACAGTCCCTGACACAGTATTTATTCTTCAGGGTTCTCAAATGTTTTAGTATCTCATAAAACGCCTGCTATAATATTTCCCTTAAAATTTTGATTTGTACACACATAAAAATTTATATAAAAAAATAAAAGTTATCCTATCATTCATACTATTTTTAGTTATTTTTTTTTTCTTTTCTTTTGCTCCCTTCTCCCTTTTCCCATCTTACTTGCCCTCTATGCCACTTGCAACTACTGCTGTAATAACATCATATTAGCAACTTTGGAAGTATCCTTTTGAATTTTTTCCATGTTGAGGCAATGTTACATAAACATACTTATGTGTGTGTGTGTGTGTGTGTGTGTGTGTGTGTGTGTGTATTTGCATACATTCTCCTGTTTAAACACTTTACTGGATGTATCCAATCTCTAGTGTCAATTTCTGCCAAACTTAAGGCCTCTTTAACACCACTGAGTTTTATTTTAGGGGGGAAATTTGGCTAAAATGTTACTATTTCCCCCAAGTCACCTCCTTTCCCTGACTCAGTTACTGAACTGAAGGGCCCAATATCTGCAAGAGCTTGACATTTTTAATTTGAAGGTCCTATTGTCATTTCTGTCACCTTAGACGGGAGTGTTAAGAAGAGGTCACTGGAAAATTACTGACTCTAGATGAACAATTTGTTCTTAATTAAAAAGCCTGATGAAACTCTCTTTGGGAAATGAACTCATTCAAATGAGATAATTTAAGCTCATCCACTCAGGATCCTTTTTTCTCTATTTTTCCTTCACCCAGTACATAAAATTTTTATTCAGTCTTGTAATATAAGTTGAATTTGACAGGAGCAATTTTTTTTCATTCAAACCATAAAATTATTATGTTGTATGAGTTAACATTGTGTTTTCCTCTCAGAAAAAGTGAGTACCGCATTCCCTAGAGACATTGTCTGGCAGCAATGGAGAATGGAGTAAAACTACTCCCTGCTGGGGTTTCAGAATGGGAAGGAAACACAGTATCATTAAATACACATGGACTCTTAAGTCAGAAGGCCAGAGTTCAAGCCCAGTTCTGTCATTGAAGAGCTGAGTGACCTTGGTGAAATATTTGAATGGGGTTTCCCCTTGTCTGTAAAAAGAATAATAATCCCTGCTGTATATCATTGGCTATTCTAAGGTTCAAATGAAGTAACTGTTGTGAAAAGATTGAATGACTGCAAAGTGCAATGTAAACGTATGGGATTGTCAATATTAATGCCTCCTGCTGCTGATGCACTGTGAGAAATAGTTTCTTACTTAGTTTGCTAGATAGATCCATCAACCAGTGACTGGTCACTAGGCAGAATGCCATCAGAATGGAAAGGTAAGCCCAACCTCTTCCTTCTTTATCATCCCCAATATAAAATGAAAAATCTGAGGCCCAAAAGGGGAAGTGCATTGACGAAAGCCACACAACCAGTTAGTGGTATAGCCAGGACTGGATATTCCACTTCCTGCCCAGTATTCTTTCTCAAACGCCCTGCTTCTAACTTTTAAAAAAAAAAATAGAATTCTAGTTTGACATGACCACTTAGAAATGGAGAAGCATAAAGAGATTGGAGGTTTGTTTAACATGCCTCATTCCCATTTATCCCCTGAGGTTCACATTTGCATATTGTTTGAGGTAGTGTCAAGGAGAACTTAAACTGAATTGAAATGAGATGCCAGATTCTCAGATACAGAGTCAAACTACCCTCACACCCTGATCTGTGTTGGTGATTAAGTGAACAGTAACAACAGGCCAGTATTACATAGTTTACTGGAACAGCGTTCCCCAAATTGTATTCTAGGGATCACTTGTGACAGGGTAGCTGCTCAAATAAGATAGATAATTGCTGCATTGATATACTTTCTCTTGGAGATTCATGGTGCACATCAGCATCCTAAGCTCCTCAGCAATGTCACAACAAGGAAAATTTGTTTAATTTTGTTTAAAGGTTAAACTGATAAATTTGTGTCAAGAAAATGTTTTTCCCCTTAAACATTTAATATTGTCCCCTGGTTTGTTGTTTCTTTTCTGCTTAAGGAGAAAAAAATAGTAGATGCCAGTGTCTATCTCCAGGAAGAGTCCATGCACACTGCTGTCTCTGCCACCTGTTCCCCGCCTTGTGCAGCCCTGGGTAGGGGAGACATCGGCTGCTAAATTGTGCTGGGCTTTATGAGTTCTCTGTCAGGATGAGGGGAAGAGTTCAATACCAGGGCAAATATAATAACCATTAACCAGATGCAAATGCAGACATGTCTGCACATGCCAGAGTGAGAAGATGATAACAACCAAAACTCAGATTAGATTATCTGCATCTCAGTGCACATCCATGTTAACAGACTATATCCAGGCCCAGATACTATTTGCCCCCAAAGCTTTGATATTTGAAAGTCCCTCACCCATTTTTCCCACAACATAGACACAACTCAAAGAAAATTGGGTAGAGGAAATCTTGAATTGCCATCTAAATCTTGAATTAATTGGGGGGCAAAACACAAGAACCAGGCCAAGAGTCATTCTTCACCTTTGTCAAATGGGGGATTGAGGTGGAAATCAAGTTCAGAGATGGAAATGTAAAGTTTAATTTTGTTTTGCATTTCTGAGTTTGTGGACTGGGAAAAGGGTCTACCTCCTATAAATTTCACATTGGGATCTTTTGCTACCTTATACCCACTTCCATGATTCTGGAAGGTTGGTCATTTAATTAGTACATTAAAATGTTTTTGAACATCTATTTTGATCATTATTCTTTTACATAAAAAAGGGGTGCCTAGCTGGCTAAGTCGGTTCAGTATCCAACTCTTGATTTCTGCTCAGGTCATTATCTCACAGTTCATGGGATCCAGCCCTGCACTGGGCTCTGTGCTGATAGCATGGAGCCTACTTGGGATTCTTTCTCTCCCTGTCTCTCAGCTCCTCCCCCCCCCCTCAAAATAAATAAATACAACATTAAAAAAGAATAAGGCATGATTCTTGTTTTCAAGTTGTTGCTAGATGAGTAACACACAAAAAACGTAACAGATGTTCAGTTGGGAATAGAAGTTGACTATATTGGTCAGTGAGGCAATTCAGGCAGGGAATTATTTCTGTAGTAGGAAAGAAGGACATTGAATTTATTTAGTAGAAATGAAATGAAATACTAAATCTAAAAAAATGAAAAGGTTGACAAGACCCTAATAGCAAGATAGATAAAAACAAAATTAGCAGGATGTCTTTCATTTTTTAAGCTGTATAAAGACAGGGAACAAGATTACGGAATTTCACCAACTGGAGTTAGGAATTACATAATCCCTGAATTGTTGTATACCATTCCTGATTGCCCCTGCCCTAAACCCTCCAAATGATGATGATGATGATGATGATGATGATGCTGATGATGATAAAATTAAACAAATGAAGAGCAAGAGAGTGGGATAATGTATACTCAAGGTACTTCTTTTTTGTGAAAAGTCTCTCAGGCCATATATGTCTGATTTAATACAGATTTGGTTTTGGAAATGCATGTGGCTTTTCATGTCCATAAAGAAACCTGCATGGAGATAATTCAGTGAAGAGATTTGGAATTATTTTTGAGGGAGTGGAAAGATCTCCATTACATGGATGGAGGTAGGGATAGGTAATGGCAGGGTAGTATGATCTGTCTGCAGGGTTTGGATAAGACAAATAACTACAATGAGTCAAAAATTACTGTAAGACAAGAAAACCAGGGATGATTACAATGCTGTGGCTTCTGTGTAAGATGAAGAGCCACTCAACTAATTTTAAGAGGATCTTGTGCTGCATTGAAGAGAATCCCTAGAAAGGCCAACTGAGAAAGGAACGTCCCCTTTGGGGAAAGTGACTACAGGTTTTTTGGAAGCTCAGATGACCAGTAAGTACATATTCTATTATTGTATCTAGACCTTTTCCAAAGGGTTCAGTCATCAACCCGGGATGAAAAATCAACTGGGGCAGCATCCCAGGCAGTGGCCATGAGAGTATGAAAAAAAATTACAAACCATAAAGTTGATACTCTGACAGATTCCTTGAGCTCTGCCTCCCAAACTCAGGATTACTGGTCCTCACAGAGGAGGTCAGAATGGAGGAAGATGTTGGAGGCTCTAGGGAAGACTGCGTCACAGCCCCACTTACTACTAATTCTAAAATGACTCAAAAGAGGGATACCTGGCTGGCTTGGTCATAGAGCATGGGACTTGATTTTGGAGTTGTGAGTTTGAGCCCCATTTTGGGCAGAGAGATTGCTTAAAAAACAAAATGACTCAAAGATTATTTTTTCCATTTAAAAACTTAAGTTTTAAGAAAAAAAACTCTGATACTCTGAAAATTATTGTTCTGGGTATATTGACTTCTTGTCCCCTTCCTGATGTCTATTAGCACTAATTCAGCAAATTTGTCACTCACAATAAAAATATGTGCTTGAAACATAAAATAGTGTGATATCAAATAGAGCTTAACATATGATAATATTCTCAGTAAATTGTCCTAAGATCATCTCCAATTCAGTAATGTGGGAGTCTACATAAGCCTTTTTGAAAATATTGAATCTCTTAATTTTTTTTATTAAAATTTTTTTTTATGTTTATTTCTGAGACAGAGAGAGACAGAGCATGAGTGGGGGAGGGGCAGAGAAAGAGGGAGACACAGAATCTGAAGCAGGCTCCAGGCTCTGAGCTGTCAGCACAGAGCCCGAGGCAGGGCTCGAACTCACGAACTGTGAGATCATGACCTGAGCTGAAGTTGATCGCTCAACTGACTGAGCCACCCAGGCGCCCCTGAATCTCTTAAGTTTTTAATTCTCACATATGCAACCACGTAGCCAAATCATAGTCACTACACATACATTTCATAAACTTCAGTGAGATGATGTTTAACATCTCAGTAAAAATTCTGTCTTCACTTAAGTCAACATTGAAACCAGTAAACAATAATTTTTAATCCAAGTAGTTGCCAGTGTTTGTACAAAATAGAACTGTAAGTCTCCTTGTTGCCTGCAAGAAGAGGTACTTCACACAGACACTTATAAGTTAAAAGTCTTGACTTAAAAGCAGCTTTTAAAAAAAGCATCTTTTGGGAAATAATTATGTCAGAGTCTTTCCTAATTTAGCATCAGCTCTACACTGTTGGAATTTTTCAAATTCTTCTTGTTTTATAGTTTCAGCTTTGCTGAAAATTCACACTCCACTAAGGAGATTATTTTGCAACATTGTGGATATAGATATTATGGTTCTCAATGCTTCTAAAATATTGGAAATCAGTATTAAAAATTTCTGTACTTGATCTTAGCCAAAAGGCTGAGAAGTGATTAAAAATTACTGTAACAAGGGAGTGGACAATGATGCAATATGTAATGTAATATAACACATAATAAAATATATGAGGTTAATATATTTCATATAAAAAGGAGCTGGAGGAGAAATTTAGATTAAATCTCAAAAATGCAATTGTGTTTATTATTATTCTTTATACAAGTGCATGGCAACATTATTTGAGGTGCTACATGATCTATGTGTTTAGATCACCTGGTGTTTGTCTGGGGAAGGGTAATATTAGAGTTGGAATTTTCTGTTTTCAGATAGTTGGGTCTGTGCTCAGACAAAGTTGGATCTACCCACTCTGGTGATAGGCCACAAGCCAAGAAGAAAGAAAAAAAGAGAAAGGGAAGACTTTTCAACCCCATAATTTTATTTGGGGTCAAATAAATGTGTCATTCAGGACGGTATACACTAATCATAAGTATCTAAGTTGGAATTAAATAAATTGTATTAAAAGTCGTTTACTCATTTACATTAGCCACATTTCACATGCTCAGTAGCCACCTGTGGTTAATGGCTATTGTCTTGTATGAGAGTCTTCTATACTGTAAGATAGACCCTTTCCATCATTACAGAAAGTTTTCTTTTAACATTTATTTAAAATATATACTTTATTAAGGTATGATTTAACATATACAACTTCATGAGTTTGGGGGTATGTGTACACCCATGAAACCATCAGAATGGCTCTATAGGACTGAACACCTATGTTAGTGGACAAAACTGGAGGCTTGTGAAAGGATAAAATATTTTTACATACTCTTACTTTGAAAAGAAAAACAATGACACGTTTGAGATAACATGAGCTTATGAACTCCCTCCCTTTTTAAAGAAGTCTCTCCTCTGTCACTAAGGCTAGAGCATGCTCTCCTCCATTAATCCAGCTGCCTGCTGGGAATGGTAGAATGGGGGAGCAATGTCACGGGCCTCTCTGTCCATGAATTTTGGCTAGCAATATTTTTTCTACAAAAAAAGAACTGTATCTTACGAATTAATTTCACATCTTGGAGCAGATGTTTTTATTACTTTATTTAAGAGAGAGAGAGAGAACGAGAGAGAGAGATCAAGCATGTCTTGGGGGGTGAGAGTAGCAGAGAGAGAGAGAATCCCAAGCAGTTTCTGCACTGTGAGTGCACAGAGCCTGATGGGGGGCTTGCACCCATGAACCCTGAGTTCATGACCTGAGGTGACATCAAGAGTCGTTCGCTCAACAAGCTGAGCCACCTCAGTGCCTCGGAGCAGAAAATTTTAAGATGAGTCTGAGTCACTTATTTTTGGAAAAACAAACAGCCCGAAGAGTAAGAAACAATGATTATAGGTAAGAGAGTTAAATTGCATCTTTTGAATGATCTATGAATTCATGATAACACAAATACAGGAGAGAGAATACATTATGGGCTAAAGAGGAGTTTTCCAGTATTGGGCATAAAAATGCTATGTATGGAATAACCTTAATTCTGTGAGCAATACGCTGGAGTTTGGACCAATAACTAGATTACCCATTATAAATGATGGGCAATTGAGAAATGAGAGGAGGTCTGGTCAGAATATATGGATATAGAAATTAATGAGGTAGGATTTTTGTTAAAGGAAGGTGAAATTTTTGAAATACATATATAAAAACTAGAAGATAAGCATATGGTATTGATCAAAGGAAGGGTTCAGTAGGAAAATCTATTTTATAGGAGGAGTGAGCAGCTATCAGTGTTAATTAGAAATAAAATAATTTGTTAGTAAATTTGAGGAATTAAATTTGAGAAGGAATGAATGTAAATTTTAGTAAAACTTTGTAGAGAAAGAGACCAAACAAGGATGCATACTGATAGGACAGTAGACTATATGAATGAGGGGATCACAAGCATACTGAGCTGGACCAAATAGCATAATCCTCCATTAAGTGTATTTTTCTATAAAGCCAAAAATATACATGTTTCACTTACCTCCTTGAGTGGAAGAGAGCCAGAAGTCAATAAGGTGTGTAGGATACACTGGGGGCACAAAACAGGGAATATTGAACTCCAGTCAGAAAGCCTCATGGAATTGGATGGCATTTCATGTTTGGGCCCTAAAGATGAGTAGGCATCCTCTATTCTATTACTGGGGGGTTGAGGGAGAGAAGAGAAAGATTTCAAGGAGGAAGACCCATATTTGCAAAGACGCAGAAGCAAGAAATGCAGGGTGCTGCTGAAGAACTGCAACTATTCAGAAGCCTAGGGAATAGGATCCCAAGCAGAGTGAGATGATGTATGTTTCAGATCATGGCAGGCTTTGGATGTTGGTGGAAAGCAGCCGGCACTTATAGGACAAACATTCTATTGAGGAAAAGTGAGTAGATTCAACTAGCTCTTAATGTTTGCACATGCAAACCATATTTTAACCTCAAGCCATAAAATCCCAAATTCATTTTCTGTGCCCTTCATTGCAAACAGATAAAAGAACAATATTCATCTCGAAAAATTTAGAAGGTATACAGACAGTGCATATAAATTTTAAAGGAACCAGTATGAGCTCTTCTTTTTATGTACATAATAAAAATTAAGCTCCAGCAAAAACCAATGAAATTAATTATATATCACAGGCTAATTTTACAGAGCATTGTCCCCTGTCTTTAGGTACTGTAGGACCCATCAGGGTCTGGAACATAGCCCTTGACTGCTGGTTGGGAACATTCCTCCTTCTGTTCTGAGAAATCTGCATGTTCAAGTCAGAGTTCATGATCTCTTAAGGCCTCAAAGGCATATCTCCAGTCACCATGGCTTGGCTTTGCTTGTTGGACTTTGTTTCATTGTGTTAGAATGATGTTCTCCAGTGAGAGGTGTATTAGTTTCCTGTTTGCACTGCAACAAATACTTAATGGTAAAAGAACATAAATATATTCTTTTTTATAGTCTTGGAGGTCAGAAATCTGAAATCAGTTTCAGAGGACTGGAAGTCAAGCTGTAGGCAGGACTGGAGGCTCTGCATAGGAGAATGTGTTTTATTTCATTTTTTTTAGTCTTTAGTCTTTAGTCTTTATTCAACTTGTGCTTTCTTTCAGAGCACATCATTCCAATCTCTGCTTCTGTCATCATATTACCATCTCCTCTTGTGTAGTCAAATCTTCCCCCTACCTCCCTCTTATAAGAACATTTAAGGTTATAGTTAGGGCCCATCTGAACAATCCAGATTAATCTCTATCTCAAGATCCTTCTTTTAATCACACATATACATTCCTCTTGCTATCTCAAGCATACCTCTTGCTACATTCTTCTTTCTACCAGAACATTCAAGGTTCCAGGGATTAGGACCTGGATATATTTGGGAGTTTTATTTGAATATTATTATAGGAATGGACTCAAAACCATTAAGCTTTTATATTGGAAATTTGCTTAAAATTGCTACCACCATGTTGGAAGACCATACTATAGGCCATTAACCAGAAGAGCTTTTTTTTTCTTTCTTTTTTTAGTCTGTATGCTGTTCGTCCAATCTTATGACCTTAGAAACTCAACCTACTTGCCCCCCCCCTTTTTTGAATACTGTCTGCTCTTAACAGTAGTCTTAGGATAATCATTCAGCATCCATTTGTTCATCTGTCTGAAAAAAGGCAAAATATTTGAAGGTCCTTTGATGTTAATTTATACAGGAAAAAATAATATTGAACATAACTACACTATTTCTTCTTTAATTGTTATGGAATCCTAATGGAATAGGTATTATTATCATCAGCTTTCAAACAAGGAAACCAAGGCTCAGAAAAATTACATACCTGAGGTCACATCGTAAGCAACAGGTCTGTCAAACTTGAAAGCACATTGTCTTTTCACTGTACTGTGCTGCTAAACAATACAGGGAAATGGCAGTATAGAATTTTACATTGTAGGGAAAATTATGAGGCTGTAGGATATTGCCAAACTCTTAGGGTTACCCTGCCTGACTAATAGTTTTTCAGTCTCTCTTCCAGAGTCCCCATAGGCAGTTAATGCCTTACTGTTATCTTCTTTTATTTCTGACAGCAATATCGTGACCTCATTTCAAAAAGAAGGAAACAGAGGTACAGAGATGTTCAGTAACTAGCTCAGGGTCATGGAGAGAATAATGGGATATGCATCCAATTGTTTTCGTCAATGACAACTAAGGGTCCAGGATTCAAACAAAAATAACTTTTCTAATTCTCAAGCAGAAGTTGTAGACAAGAGCAGCTTCCACAGTTAGGTGTCAGTGTATGAGCTTTTCTACCATTGTGGTCCGTTAATATAGATGGGACAGAATCAGTATCATGTTTTAATGAGAAAATTTCAACTTGATATCCTTAGCTATGGGGAAATCTGGAGTCTAGAGAAATTTATCTGAAGAGAATTTGACTTTATCTATAAAATATGAATCAAGGAGAAGAGGAAGTTGTAGGAAGGTCTATTTAATACTGAATATCTTTCATGACCATACTTAGTGGGCACTATGATGTACCAGCAAGACTATGCATGTGATACTTTATATGATTTAGATCTACTTATCACAGCAACCTAAAAAGAACTCTTAGCTTCATTAAAACAACAACAACAACAACAACAACAACAACAACAACAACAACAACTATATTTTAGAATAGTTTTAGGTTGAGAGCAAATTGAGGGGAAGGTACATAGATTTGCCCTATGCATGCACAACATCCCCACTCCCCCCTAATCAAAATCCTGCACTACAGAGAAACATTTGTTATAATCAGTGAACCTGCATTAACATACCATTATCATTCAAAGTCCATACTTTACGTTAGGATTCACTTGGTGTTGTATATTCTATGGACTTTGTATATTCTCTTGGTATTGTATATTCCATGGGCTCTGGTAAATGCATGATATGTACCCACCATTATAATATTATACAAATTAGTTTTGCTGACCTAAGAATCCTCTGGCCTCTGCCTATTCAACTTTCAACTCTCCCTACCCACTAGATCCTTTCTCCATATTTTTACTTGTTCCAGAATGTCATCTAGTTGGAATTAAACAGTATTTAGCTTTTTCAGGTTGGCTTCTTTCATTTAATAATATGCACTTTAGGTTCCTCCATGTCTTTTTATGGCTTGATAGCTCGTCTCTTTTTATTACTGAGTAGTATTCCATTATCTGTATGTACCACAGTTTGTTTTTTTTTTTAACCTTTTTAACTACTGAAGGATATCTTGGTCGTTTTCCTGTTTTGGTAATTACATATAAAACACTATAACTATCCATGTGTAGGTTTTTGTTTTGACATGAGTTTTCAGTTCATTTGGGTAAATTCCAAGGGATACAATTTCTGTATCATATAGTAAAAGTATGTTTAGCTTTGTAAGAAATGGCCAAATTGTCTTCCACAGTGGCTATACCACTTTACATTCCCACCAGCAATGAATGACAGTTCCTACTGCATCTTTACCAGAATTTGGTATTGTCAGTGTTTTGGATTTTAGTCATCCTAATAGGTGTAGAGTGATATCTTACTGTTATTTTAATTCACAATTTCCTAATGACATACGCTGTTGAACATCTTTTCATATAAAAACTTCACATCTATATATCTTTGTGAGGTGTCAGGTCTTTTGTCCATTTAAATCTAGTTATTCTTTCTCTTATTATTGAATTTGAAAAGTTCTTTGTATATTTTAAGTAATGGATGTGTCTTTTGCAAATAGTTTCTCCTAGTCTGTGGTGTGTCTTTTCATTCTCTTAACATTGTCTTTTTCAAAGCAGAGGTTTTTCATTTTAATGAATTATCAATTCTCTCTTTTATGGATTATGCCTTTGGTGTTGTAGCTAAACCTTTGGTTTTATAGCTTTGGTGTTGTAGCTAAAAATCCATTGCTTTATCCAAGGTCATCTAGATTTCCTCTTATGCTATCTCCCAAATATTCTAAAATGTTGCATTTTATATTTAGGCGTAGGGTCCATTTTGATTGTGAAAGGTGTATGGCCTGTGTCCAGACCCTTGTTTTTGTTGTTGTTGTTGTTGGGTTTTTTTTGCATGTGGATTTCCAGTACCAATTGTTGAAAAGACTATCTTTGCTTCATTGTATCGACTGCTGCTTTGTTAAAGATCAGTTGACTGTATTTATGTGAGTCTGTTTTTGATGGGTTCCCTATTCTGATCTATTTTTGTTTTGTTTTGTTTTTGTGTGTTTGTTTACCATTACTGCATTGTCTTGATTACCGTAAGTTGAGTAGTGTCAATCCTCCAACCTTGTTCTTCTTCTTCAATATTGTGTTAACTATTCTGCGTCTTTTGTTTTTCCATATAAACTTTAGAATAAATTTGTTTATATTCACAAAACCAACTTGCTGAGATTTGATTCGGATTTTATTGACTCTGTAGATCAAGATGGAAAGAACTACATCTTTACAATAGTGAGTATCCCTATCCACGAACATAGAATATCTATCCAAATATTTAGTTCTTTGATGTCTTTCAACAGAGCTTTGTAGATTTTCTCATATAGATTCTGTACCTGTTATTAGATTTATGTATAGGTATTTTATTTTTGGGGTGGTAGTGTAAACAGTATTGCATTTAAATTTCAGTTTACATTTGTTTATTCCTGGCTTATTGAGAAGTGATTGATTTTCATATATTTACCTTGTATCCTGAAACTGTGTAATAATTGCTTATTAGTTCCAGGAGTATTTTTTTAAATATAAGTTATTGTCAAATTGGCTTACGTACAACACCCAGTGCTCATCTCAACAATTGCCCTCCTCAGTGCCCGTCACCCACTTTCCCCTCTCCCCCACCCCCAATCAACCCTCAGTTTGTTCTCTGTGTTTAAGAATCTCTTATGGTTTGCCTCCCTCCCTCTCTGTTTGTAACTATTTTTTTCCCCTTCTTTTCCCTCATGGTCTTCTGTTAAGTCTCCCAAGATCCACATATGAGTGAAAACATACGATGTCTGTCTTTCTCTTACTGACTTATTTCACCTAGCATAATGCCCTCCAGTTCCATCCATGTTGTTGCAAATGGCATGATTTTATTCTTTCTCATTGCCAAGTAGTATTCCATTGTATGTATAAACTGCATCTTCTTTATCCATTCATCAGTTGATGGATATTTAGGCTCTTCCCATAATTTGGCTATTGTTGAAAATGCTGCTGTAAACATTGGGGTGCATGTGCACCTGTCCATCAACACTCAGTTCCAGGAGTGGTTTTGTTGATTCTTTCAGGTTTTCTGTATAGATGAACAAAGATAGTTTATTTCTTCCTTCCCAATATGTATACCTTTTATTTTACTTTACATTATCTAGGACTTTATTACATTAACTAGGACTTTCCAGTATGATGTTGAAAATCTGTGATAAAAGGAGATATCTCATGTTCTTGATCTTAGTGGGAATGCATCAAGTTTCTTACATTAATTTTGATGTTATGTGTGGTTTTTTATGGATAATCTTGATCAAGTCAGGGATGTTATCGAGAGTTTTATCATGGATCAGTATTATATTTTGTTAAATTATTTTCTGCATCTATTGATATAATCATTTGTTATTTCTGTAACTTGTTGATATGACGAGTTACATTAATTGATTAAAAAAACTTTTTTAATGTTTATTTATTATTGAGAGACAGAGAGACACAGAGCATGAACAGGAGAGGGGCCGAGAGATGGAGAGACACAGAATCTGAAGCAGGCCTCAGGCTCTGAGCTGTCAGCACAGAGCCCGACGTATGGCTTGAACTCACAAACCGCGAGATCATGACCTGAGCCAAAGTCAGATGCTTAACCGACTGAACCACCCAGGCGTCCCTACATTAATTGATTTTTAAATGTTGAGCCAGACTTGCATGCCTGGGATAAATTCTACTTGGTCATGGTCTATAATTCTTCTTAGACATTGTTGGATTTTATTTGCTAATACTTTGCTGAGAATTTTTTCATCTATTCTGATACAAGATACTGGTCTGTAGGTTTCTTTTCTAGTAAGATCTTTGTCTGGGTTTGCTGTTCAGGTGATGCTGTCTTCATAGAATGAATTAGGACATATTACTTCTGCTTCTATCTTCTGAGAGAAATTGTAGAGAATTGATATTGTTTCTTTTAAATATTTGGTACAATTCACCAGTGAATCCATCTGGTGCTTTCTGTTTTTGGAAGGTTAATTATTGGTATAGTTTTTTAAATTGATATAGGTCTATTCAGATTGTCTACTTCTTCTTGTGTGAGTTTGGCAGATTGTATTTTTTAAAGAATTGGCCTTTTTTTTATCTAGGTTATCAAGTTTGTGGAAGATAATTATTTATATTATTCATTGATTATTATTTTAATGTTAATGGAATCTCTAATGATATCACTAGCATTTCATTTCTAGCATTAGCAATTTGTATTTTCTTTTCCATTTGTTCTTAATTAGCCTGGATAGAAGCTTATCAATTTTACTGATCTTTAAAAAAATCAACTTTTGGAATGGTTGATTTTTTTTTTCTGTTTGACTTACTGTTTTCAAATTCACTGATTTCTGATGTGATGTATATTATTTCCTTTCTTCTTACTTTGGATTTAATTTTCTCTCCTTTTTCTAGTTTCCTAAGGCAGAAGCTAAAATGGTTAATTTTAGGCATTATTTTCTAATATATGCATTCAATACTATGTTTTCTTCTAAGCACTGCTTTCACTGCATCTCACCAATTTTGATAAGTTGTATTTTCATCTTCATTTAGTTCAAAATATTTTTTCTTGAGATTTCTTGTTTGATTCATGTGTTATTTAGAAATGTGTTATTTAATATCCTAGAATTTGGGGACTTTCCAGTTACTATTCTGTTACTGATTTCTAGATTAATTTACTATGGTATAAGAGTATATACTGTCTGATTTCTGTTTTATTTTAAATTTGTTAGAGTGCTTTTTTATGACTCAGTGTATTGTCTCTCAGTGAATGTTCCGTGTATGCTTGAGAAGAATGTGTATTTGCTATTGTTAGCTAGTTTATAGATATCAATTATATGTAGTTGATTAAAGGTATTGTTGAATTCATCTATGTCCCTATTGATTTACTGACTACTGGATCCATTTCTGGTAGAGGATTACATTTACACCTATAATAGTGGATTCATCCAAATTTCCTTGCAGTTCTATCAGTTTTTACTTCATGTTGTTTTTCAAATTTTTATCTTTTAAATGTTTATTGAACTTTGAGAGAGAAAGAAAGAGGGAGGAAGGGACAAAGGGAGGGAGAGAGTGAAGGGTGGGGAATGTGAGCAAGGAGAGCAGAGAGAGAGGGAGACAGAGAATCCCAAGAAGGCTTCATGCTGTCAGCACAGATCCCAATCAATGCAGCACTTGAACTCACTAACCATGAGATCATGACCTGAGCTGAAATCAAGAGTCAGATGCTTAAATGACAGCCACCCAGACAGCCAATTTTTTAAAGTTTATTTATTTTGAGGGAGGGGAAATGGCAGAGAGAGAGGGAGAGAGAATCACAAGTACTCTTCATGCTGTGAGCTTGGAGCTTGATGCAGGGCTGTAACCCACTAACTGTGAGATCATGACCTGAGCTGAAATCAAGAGACATATTTAACTGACTGAGCCACCCAGGCACCCCTGCTTCATGTTTTTTGACAATCTCTTTTTAGGCATGTATACATTTGGAATTGTTATGTCTTCTTGGAGGATTGACTCCCTTTATCATTTCATAATATCCCTCTTTATTCCTGATAGCTTTTTTTTTTTATTTTGCTCTGAAGAATGCTCTCAAATGAATATAGTGTTAACATGGTATGTTGTTCTCCATCCTTTTACTTTTAAGTAACACGTGTCTTTATATGTAAAGTGGGTTTCTTATAGATAGCATATAGTTGGCCTTGTTTTTTGATCTACTCAGACAATCTCCTTAGGTGTATTAGGGCCATTGATATTTAGAGTGATTGTTGGTATAGTTGGGTTAATAGCAACCATTATTTGTTAGGTTCTGTATTCATTGTTCTAGTTTCTGATTCCTATTTTGTTCTCACTGTTTTTGTTCCTTTTGTAGTTGTAATTGAGCATTTTTATATAATTTTATTTTTGCCTTTTTAAAACATATTATTTATGCTGTTTTGACTTTGGGGGTGTAAAATAACTTTATTGAGATATAATTCACATACAATTTACCAATTTAAAGTGTATAATTAAATGACTTTATGTATATCACACATTACTAATCTTTTAAATTGTGGTAAAGTGTATATAACAGAACGTTTGTCATTTTGGCTACTAAATGTACAATGATTCAGTGACATTAATTACATTCACAATTTTGTGTAACCATAACCAATATCTATTTCAAAACCTTTTTAATAGCCCTAGAAAGTATAATCATTAGTAACTCACCATTCTTCGCTTCCCCCAACCCCCAGTAAACTCTATCTACTTTCTGCCTCTTAAATTCTAGATAACTCATGTAAGTGTAATCATACAGTGTTTGTTCTTTTATGTCTGGCTTAGTGCACTTAGCATAATGTTTTCGAGGTTCATCCATGTTGTAACATGTATCAGAACTTTATTCCTTCTTACAATAGAATGATATTTCATTGTGTATATATACATTTTATTTATACATTCATCTGTTAATGGACAATTGAGTTGTTTCCACATTTTGTGTATTGGGAATAATGTTGCAGTGAACATTGGCATACAAGAACTGTTTGAGTTCTTGTTTCCAATTCCTTTGTTTATATACCTATGAATGAATTTGCTGTGTCATATTCTAATTCTTTGTTTAGCTTTTTGAGGAACCACCAAACTGTTTTACATAAGAGCTGCAGCATTTTATATTCCCAACAGCAATGTACAATTCTCCACATTCTCACTAACACTATTTCTTACAATCCATTTCCTTGTTTATAGTCATTCTAGTAGGTGTGAGGAAGTTTTGGTTTGCATTTTCCTAATGCATATTTTTTTTTTAATTGAAGTCTAGCTGATACATAGGAATACTTTAGTTTCAGGTATACGACATAGTGATTAAACAAATTTATACATCATAGTATGCTCACCACAAGGGTAGCTATCATCTGTCACTGTACAACACTATTACTATACCATTGATTATATCCCCCCATACCTTTTATTATCCCCTTGACTAATTCTATAACTTGAAGCCTGTATCTCTACTCCCCTTTACCTATTTTGCTCATCCCTCACCCCTCTATTTTTGGGTCTGTTTCTGCTCATTTGTTTTGTTTTTTAGATTCCACATATAAGTGAAATCATATGGTATTCGTCTTTGTCTGATTTATTTCACTTAGCATGATAACCTGTAGGTCCACCCATGTTTTTGTAATTGGCAAAATCTCATCTCTTTTCTTTTTAATGGCTGAGTAACATTCCGTTGTGTGTGTGTGTGTGTGTGTGTGTGTGTGTGTGTGTGTGTACATGCATCTTCTTTATCCTTTCATCTATAGATACACACTTGGGTTGTTCCTGTATCTTGGTTATTGTAAATAATACTATTCAGATCTTGGCTCTAGTTTTGGTCCTTCTTATATATATTATATGGGACAAGGGTACTATGAAATTAAGATATTGTAGGAATTTAATCTGTGCTTCATCACCAGACTTGTTCACATTATTCACTTCTGTCCAGAAGCTTGAAACTATTTAGCTATTGGGGCCAACTGAAATGACTTTTCCAAACCTCATGTTTTATTGCTTTCCTCTTTGATGACCACGTTCCAACATAATGGTCATCTTCTGTTTTAAGAGCACTGTAAAACAGTTGTAAGTCTCATCTTTCAAGCCATCTCTTTTATCCACTATAGATCCGGTCTTCTGAAAGTTCAGTTGCCAACATTTCCTTCCAATGCTACAGGACACCACAGCCACTTCTTACCTTTTTTAATGGTTACCCTAGAGTTTGCAATACACATTTGCAACTAATATAAGTTCACTTTCAAATAAACAACATTATATAATTGACAGGTAGTACACCTATGTCATAACAAAATACATATTCCTAGTTCTTCCCTCCGGTCCCTTATATCATTGGTGTCATTCATTTCACCTTATACATAAACATATTATGTAGTCAAATATATTGTTGCTGTTGTTTTTGTTATCTGTTACATCAATTAAGAGTAAGAAAAAGAAGTTTTTATTTATCTTCACTTCTTCCTTCTTCAGTGATAATCTGTTATATACATCTGAATTTCTGAACGATATCATTTTTCTTTACTCTGAAGAACTTCTTTTAACAGTTCCTGCAGTGCAGGTCTACTGGTGACAAATTCCTTCACATTTTGGTTATTTGAGATTTTATTTTTCTTTCACTTTTAAAAGATAATTTCACAGTATATATAATTCTGCATGGTTTTTTTTCTCCTCAAAATTTCAACTATTTTACTCCAGTCTTCATGCTTGCATGGTTTCTGAAGAGAAATCAGATGTAATTGTTATCTTTGCTCCTGTATAGATAAGATTTTTTTCCCTTTCATTTCTTCCAAGATTTTTTCTTTATCTTTGTTTTCTGTATTTTGAATATGATATGATTAAATGTATTGTTTTGTTTTACTTTGTTTTCATTTATTCTACTTGGTGTTGTCTAAGCTTTTTGACCTGAGGTTTTGGTGTCTCACATTAATTTGGGGGAATTTCTCAGTCATTTTTTCAAATATTTTTTCTGTATCTTTCTCTCTTTCCCATTATGCATATGTTATACCTTTTGTATTTGCCCCACAGTTATTGGATACCCTATTCTTTTTTTTTCATTATTTTTTATTTGCTTTTCTGTTTTGGAAGTTTATATTGACATATTCTCAAGGTAGAAATTCTTTCCTCTGCCATGCTTAGTGATTGCACTAATGAGCCTGTCAAAGTCATTTTTCATTTCCATTCCAGTGTTTTTAATCTCCAGAATTCCTTTTTGATTCATATTAAAATGTCCATTTCTCTGCTTGCAACTGTTATTTCATGTTGTTTACTTTATCCAGTAGAGCCATTGGTATATTTATCATAGTTGTTTTACATTCCCAGTTGGATAATTCCAACATCCCTGCTCCGTGTATCTGATTCTGATGCTTGCTCTTTTTCTTCAAACTATGTCCTTTTGCTTTTTAGTATACCTTGTAACTTTTTGTTGAAGTCCAAGCATAATGTACTTGGTAGAAGGAACTCTAGTAATTGTCCTTTAGTAATGTGATGGTATGGTGTGCGGGGAGGGGAAGCAGCCTATAGTTTTAGGATTAAGTCTCAGCCTCTTAATGAGCTTGTGCTCCTGAGCTGTAAACTGCATGAGTGCTTTTCAGTTTGCCACCTCGTTGGGTCAGGATAGCCAGGGTTGGCTGGGGTTGTGTATTTCCCTTCCTTCACATGGAAGGCTAGACTGGCTGGAGTTGAGTATTTCTTTCCTCCGTTCAGTTAGGCTCTTATAAAAAGCCAATAGTTTAGAATTGAGTAAAACAATTTCTTTTCAGTGCAGGCCTTGTATAGAAGAGCTGAATGGGCTGGCACATTGCAAAATGGTTAAGTCTCTCCTTCCCCCTTCCTGAAGCAGGAGAGGAATTTTCTCTGATTTTTATTGTGAGAACCTGGTAGATTTCCTGGAGGTACAACTCAGAAAAGTTTGCCCCTCCCCATGAATTACTCCTTCTCTGGTCTGAATGTTTATCCCCCACCCCTCCAAATTCATATGTTGGAATCCCAATGCCCAAAGTGATGATAGTAGGACATGGGGCCTTTGGGAGGTTACATAGATATTGAAGGTGAATCCCTCATGAATGAGATTAATGCTCTTCTAATAAATACCCCAGATTGCTTCTTAGCCCTTTCTTCCATGTGAGGATGCAGCAAGAGGTCAGCAGTCTGAAACTCAGAAAGTTCTCACCTGAACGTAATCATGCTGGCACCCTGTTCTTGGATTTCTAGCCTCCAGAACTATGAGAAATAAATTCCTTTTGTTTATAATCTACCCAGTCTATAGTATTGTATTATAGCAGCTTGGAAAGATTAAGACTGCCCCCCACCCCTGGAGTTTTCATCACTCAGGTTTATCCACACTGAATCTCCACCAATTCATCCATTACAGTTCAGGTTTTCTTCCCTGTTACTGGTTCCAGTGAAAGTTTCTGCTTAAGGCTTTCTACTCCAGTAAGTTGTGATACTCTTTCCACTTTACTGTCTTTACAAGTTTGGGGGTTAGTGGTTTGCCTTATAACCTCACTTTTTTCAATGATCTAAGGTGAGTTGATGGTTTTCAGTTTGTTCAGTTTTTTATTTGTTGTTAGGATGGAGTGATGACTTCCAAGTTCCTTATATGCTAGAATAGAAACTAGAAGTCTAAGCTTCATTTTTTGGATGAGAAAATCGAGGCTTAGTGAGGCTAATATCACATGGCTAGTTAGGGACAGAGCTGGAATTCAAAAATCTAATATCTCTGCTCCATGTATTAACCATTCTCCCTTTCAATTTGTTTGACAAGTACTGTCATCCTGTAAGAATACCTGAGGAAAATAGAATTGGGGCATGCTGTGAGTATCCTGAGTACAGAATCTGCATTTGATTCATCGTTGACCTTTCTAGAACAGAAAAATGCTGGCTGATTAGTGGAAAAATCCTAATCCTTGGAATGAGAGAGATCTGAATTAGAGTCCAAGTACTGCATTTGCTTGCTCTGTGACCTTGACTAAATTGCTTAATAACCTCTGTAAGCTTACAGATCTGTCATCTGTGAAAGGGGAATAATAAAACTGACTTAACATTGTGTTGTGAGAATTAGGAAAAAATGAACAGAGAGGCAAAAATTCTAAACTAAATAATACTGATATAAGTAATATATAAATAAGATAAAACCTCATGGTTATCTGGAATTTATTTCAGGACTATAAATTTGGCTTAACATCTCAAAAATAATTTCATGAAATTTAACTTGTTTATGTAAAGCATAAAAGCTTTATGATCACCTCAGTACGTAGAGGAGAACATTTGATAGAATTCAACCTGTTTCCGCAATACAAATACTTACCCAGTATTTCTAGAGAAATATCTACTTTCTACTTTCGTATTGTTGTTTAGCCACTCATTGAATCAATAGCATTCATTGATTTACTGCAAAGATAGAACATAATCAAGAGTGAAGTGAGTCATTGCTTGGACTTGAGTTTTAAAAATTCTTAATGGGGAGATGAACTAAAGAAAAATCAGAAAAGGGTTGAGTTCTTGTCTATCAAGAAAGCCTGGTTCCTGGAAGAAAAATAAAGCAGGCAAAAAAAAAATCACACACGCACACACAACGTACACACACATACACACACACACACACATATATATATACATATACACACATATGTATATATATAGTATACACACATGTATATATATAGTATACATAAATATATAGAGATGGGTTATAATATCTGTCTATCTATCTATCTATCTATCTATCTATCTATCTATCTATCTATCTATTTGTGTTTTGTTTTTGGTTTTCTTCCAAGAACCAGGTTTTGTTGACAGAAAAAAATTCACACTTTTAAAATCTTCTAAAGTTGAGGTTTACACATGAACAGCCAATGCAGGAATTCTAGAGCACAGAGGTTTAGTTTGTTTTTTAACAAACAAATGACATCATAGATTAAAAAGGGGAAATATTGGACATAAGCAAGTTCCTGTCACAGTAGAAGTAGAAAATTTTCTGGCATGTGGAGGGTGGAGTCCAGTGTGCAGGGGGCAGAGAAATGTACCATTTAGGAGATTCAGTTTCAACACCTTGGCCAAGGGTTGGGAAAGGTGGGTAAAATTTCTCTGATAGGTTTTAAGGGATCTAAAACATGAGCTGGTGTCTTGCTCCTTGGATATAACCCTGGGAAGTCAGAAAGCTTCTTGGGGAAGTTTTGGGGCCAATATGATCTAGGAGGCTTTTTAAAAAAAATTATTTATCGTTCGATTTACATCCAAGTTAGTTAGCATATGGTACAACAATGATGTCAGAAGTAGATTCCTTAATGTCCCTTCCCCATTTAGACCATCCCCCCTTTCCAAACCCCTCCAGCAACCCTGTTTGTTCTCTATATTTAGGAGTCTTTTATGTTTTGTCCCCCTCCCTGTTTTTATATTATTTTTGCTTCCCTTCCCTTATGTTCATTTGTTTTGTATCTTAAATTCCTCATATGAGTGAAGTCATATGATATTTGTCTTTCTCTGACTAGCATAATTCCCTCCAGTTCCACCCATGTAGTTACAGATGTTAAGATTTCATTCTTTTTCATTGCCGAGTGATACTCCATTGTATATGTATACCACATCTTCTTTATCCATTCATCTGTTGATGGACATTTGGACTCTTTCCATACTTTGACTATTGTTGATAGTGCTGCTGTAAACATTGGGGTGCATGTGCCGCTTTGAAATGGCACACCTGTATCCCTTGGATATATACCTGGCAGTGAAATTGCTGGGTCATAGGGTCATTCTATTTTTAATTTTTTGAGGGACCTCTACACTGTGTTCCAGAGTGGCTGCACCAATTTGCATTCCTACCAGAAGTGCAAAAGAGATCCTCTTTCTTTGCATCCTCACTAACATCTGTTGTTGCCTGAGTTGTTAATGTTAGCCATTCTGACAGGTGTAAGGTGGTATCTCACTGTGGTTTTGATTTGTATTTCCCTGATGATGATTGATGTTGAACATTTTTTCATGTGTTGGTCGGCCATCTGGATGTCTTCCTTGGAGAAGTGTGTATTCATGTCTTTTGCCCATTTCTTCACTGGATGATTTGTTTTTGGGGTATCAGTTTGATAAGTTCTTTATAGATTTTGGATACAAACCTTTTATCTGATATGTGATTTGCAAATGTCTTCTCCCATTCTGTTGGTTGCCTTTTAGTTTTGCTGGTTGTTTCCTTTGTTATGCAGAGCTTTTTATTTTGATGAGGTCCCAATAGTTCATTTTTGCTTTTGTTTCCCTTACCTTTGGAGACATGTGGAGTAAGAAGTTGCTGCAGCCGAGGTCAAAGAGGTTTTTGCCTTCTTTTTCCTCAAGGATTTTGATGGCTTCCTGTCTTACATTTAGGTCTTTCATCCATTTTGAATTTATTTTTGTGTAAGGTGTAAGAAAGTGGTCCAAGTTCATTTTCCTGCATGTCGCTGTCCAGTTTTCCCAGCACCATTTGCTGAAGAGACTGTATTCCATTGGATATTCTTTCCTGTTTTGTCAAAGATTAGTTGGCCATATGTTTGTGGGTCCATTTCTGGGTTCTCTATTCTGTTCCATTGATCTGAGTGTCTGTTTTTGTGTCAGTACTATACTGTATTGATGATTCCAGCTTTGCAATACATCTTAAAGTCCAGAAATGTGATGCCTCCTGCTTTGGTTTTCTTTTGCAAGATTGCTTTGGCGATTTGGGGTCTTTTCTGGATCCACACAAATCTCAGGATTGTTCTAGCTCTATGAAGAATGCTAGTGTTATTTTGATAGGGATTGCATTGAATATGTAGATTGCTTTGGGGAGTGTAAACATTTTAACAATGTTTGTTCTTCCAATCCAGGAGCATGGAATATTTTTTCATTTTTTTGTGTCGTCTTCAATTTATTTCAAAGGTTTCTATAGTTTTCAGTGTATAGATTTCTCACCTCTTGGGTTATGTTTATTCCTAGGTATTTTATGGTTTTCGGTGTAATTGTAAGTGGGATTGATTCCTTGATTTCTCTTTCTGTTGCTTCGTTATTGGTGTGTAGGAATGCAACTTATTTCTGTGCATTGATTTTTATATCCTAACACTTGGCTGAATTCATGAATCAGTTCTAGCAGTTTTTTGGTAGAATCTTTTGGGGTTTCAATATAGAGTATCATGTCACCTGCAAAAAGTTAAAGTTTTACCTCCTCCTTGCCGATTTGGATGCCTTTTATTTCTTTGTGTTGTCTGATTGCAGAGGCTAAGACTTCCAATACTATGTTGAATAACAGTGGTGAGTGTGGACATCCCTGTTATTCCTGACATTAGGGGGAGAGTCAGGTTTTCCTCATTGAGGATGGTATTAGTGTGGGTCTTTCATATATGGATCTTATGATCTTGTGGTATAATCCTTCTATCCCTACTTTCTTGAGGGTTTTTTTTATCAAGAAAGGATGCTGTGTTTTGTCAAATGCTTTCTCTGCATCTATGGAGAAGATCATGTAGTTCTTGTCCTTTCTTTTATTGATGTTATGAATCACATTGATTACTTTGTGGATATTGCACCAGCCCTGTATCCCAGGTATAAATCCCACTTGGTCATGGTGAATAATTTTTTTAAATATATTGTTGAATCTGTGTCTACTATGTTGTTGAGGATTTTTGCATCTATGTTCATCAGGTAAATTGGTCTATAGTTCTCCTTTTTAGTGGCATCTTTGTCTGGTTTTGGAATCAAGGCAATTCTGGCTTCATAGAAAGAGTTTGGAAGTTTTTTTCCATTACTATTTTTTGAAACAGCTTCAAGAGAATAGGTGTTAGCTCTTCTTTTAAATGTTTGGTAGAATTACCCTGGAAAGCCATCTGGCCCTGGACTTTTGTTTTTTAGGAGATTTTTGATTACTAATTTGATTTCCTTACTGGTTATGGGTGTGTTCTAATTTTCTGTTTCTTCCTATTTCAGTTTTGGTAGTGTGTATGTTTCTAGGAATTTGTCCACTTCTTCCAGATTACCCATTTTATTGGCATATAATTGCTCATAATATTCTTTTATTATTGTTCATATTTCTGCGGTGTTGGTTGTTGTCTCTCCTCTTTCATTCATGATTTTATTTATTTGGGTCCTTTCCTTTTTCTTTTTGATCAAACTGGCTAGGGATTTATCAATTTTGTTAATTCTTTCAAAGAACCAGCTCCTGGTTTCATCAATCTGTTCTACTGTTTTGTTTTTTATTTGTTTGTTTGTTTTGTTTTCAATAGCATTGGTTTATGCTCTAATCTTTATTATTTTCTGTTTTCAGCTGTTTTGGAGTTTTATTTGCTATTCTTTTTCCAGCTCTTTAAGGTACAAGGTTAGGTTATATATCTGAGACCATTCTTCTTTCTTTATGAAGGCCTGGATTGCTATATACTTCCCTCTTACGGCCACCTTTGCTGCATCCTAGAGGTTTTGGGCCATGGTGTTATCATTTTCATTGGCTTCCATGTACTTTTTAATTTCTTCTTTAACTGTTTGATTAGCCCCTTCATTCTATAGTATGATGTTCTTTAATCTCCAAGTATTTGTTATTTTTCCAAATTTTTCCTTGTGGTTGATTTCAAGTTTCATAGTGTTGTAGTTTGAAAATATACACAGGATGATATTGATCTTTTTGTATTTGTTGAGGGCTGATTTAGGTCCAATTATGTGATCTTTTCTGGAGAACATTTCATGTACACTGGAGAAGAATGTGTATTCTGCTGCTTTAGGATGAAATGTTCTGAATATATCTGTTAAGTCCATCTGGTCCAGTGTGTCATTCAAAGCCATTGTTTTCTTGTTGGTTTTTCTGTTTAGATGTTCTGTCCATTGCTCTAAGTGGGTGTTGAAGTTCCTACTATTATGCTGTTATTATCAATGAGTTTCTTCATGTTTGTGATTAACTGATTTATATATTTGGGTGTTTTCATGTTTAGAAAATAATTGTTTACAATTGTTAATTCTTCTTTTTGGATAGACCCCTTAATTATGATATAATGACCCTCTTCATCTCTTGTTACAGTTTTTATTTTAAAATCTAGATTGTCTGATATAAGTATGACTACTCTGGCTTTCTTACATCAACCATTAGCATGATAGATGTTCTCCATCCTCTTACTTTCAATCTGAAGGTATCTTTAGGTCTAAAGTGGGTCTCTTATAAAAAGCATATAGATGGATCTTGTTTTCTTATCCATTTTGTTACCCTATGTATTTTTATTGGAGCATTTAGAGTATTGACATTTAAAGTGAGTACTGAAAGGGGCACCTGGGTGGCTCAGTTGGTTGAGCGCTCGACTTCGGCTCAGATCATGATCTCATGGTTCGTGGGTTCGAGCCTGCATTGGGCTCTGTGCTGACAGCTCAGAGCCTGGAGCCTGCTTCCAATTCTGTGTTTCCCTCTCTCTCTGCCCCTCCCCTGCTCGTGCTCTGTCTCTCTCTCTCTCAAATATAAATAAACATTAAAAAAATTAAAAAAATAGAGTACTGAAGGATAGGAATTTATTGCCATTATGTAGCCTGTAGAGTTGGAGTTTCTGGTGGTGTTCTCTGGTCCTTTCTAGTCTTTGTTGCTTTTGGTTTTTTGTCTATTCTCCCCTCAGAGAATCTCCCTTAAAATTTCATGCAGGGCTAGTTTAGTGGTCACAATCTCCTTTGATTTTTGTTTGTCTAGGAATCTTTTAATCTCTTCTATTTTAAATGACAGCCTTGCTGGATAAAGAATTCTTGGCTGCATATTTTTCAGTTCAGCACATTGAATATATCCTGCCACACCTTTCTGTCCTGTCAAGTTTCTGTGGATAGGTCTGCTGCAAACCTGATCTGTCTTCCCTTGTAGGTTAAGGACTTTTTTTCCTTGCTGCTTTCATGATTCTTTTCTTGCCTGAGTATTTTGTGAATTTGACTATGATATGCCTTGTTGATGGTTGGTTTTTTTGTTGAGTCTAATGGGAGTTTTTTTGTTGAGTCTGTGCTCCTGGATTTTGTTGTCTGTATCTTTCCCCAGGTTAGGAAAGTTTTCTGCTATGATTTTCTCACATAAATTTTCTACCCCAATTTCTCTCTCTTCCTCTTCTAGGACCCCTATGATTCTGATGTTATTCCTTTTTAATGAGTCACTGATTTCTCTAATTTTTATTTTATGCCCTTTTGCCTTAGTCTCCCTCTTCTTTTCCTGCTTCATTATTCTCTGTAAGTTTGTTTTCTATATTGCTGATTCAGTTCTCTGCCTCATCCACCCTTCTCGCCGTGGCAGCATTTCAACATTGGAGCTCAGTTATAGCATTTTTAATTTCATCCTGACTGGATTTTACTTCTTTTATCTCTACAGAAATGGATTCCAATCTATTTTCAACCCCAGCTAGTATTCTTATTATCGTATTCTCAATTCTGGCTCAGACATCTTGTATCTGTGTTGATTAAGTCCCTGGCTGTCATTTCTTTCTCTTCTTTCTTTTGGGGTGAATTCCTTCATTTGGTTATTTTGGAGGAATAAAAGTAATGAATAAAGTAAAAAAAATAAATTAAAAAATGAAAAACAACACAAAGAAATCAAATAAATGATGCTAGATCCTAGGTGTGTTTTGCTCTGGATGTTGAAAGGGGCTTATAGGTTACAGCAAAAAGGGAAAGATAAGAAAAAAAAGAAAAAATGGAAAAAAGGAAAATATTTGAAAATTTGAGCAAATTAGTACAATAAAATAGAATAAAATGAAATGATGAGTGTAAAGTAGAATTTAAAAATTTACAAAAAGTAAAAAGTTTAGTAGAAAAAATAAAGAAAAATCTTTGTAATAAAATGGAAAATAAAAATAGATTTTTTTCTCTTTCTGTATTCAAGAATAAGAAAAGAAAAAAAAATATGAGTAATAGGACCAGTGAACATAATGAAGTATGATTGAAATTACATCTGGTTTCCCATGGAAGTCAAGCTATGAAGCACTGTAGTCTGTAAACTAAGCATGCAGAGAGACTTGTGTTTGTCAAGAGTGCTGTTGTCCCAGTTGGGTGGCTTTAGTGTAACAGCTCCGTTCTCTACTCGATGCTCTGCTCAGCTACTGGGCTGGATTGCTGTGGCACATATAGGTGTGTATGCACATGCGTGGGAGGGGTGAAAATGGCACTACCCAGCTACCCAGTCTCTAGTATCAGAACTCTGTGCTCTCTGTGACTGGCAATCAAGCACCCCTCCTTTGTTTCTGGTTTCTATCCACTCCCAGCTTCTACACTGTCTGTGACCAAGCTGTCAGGCTACCAGGTGGAACCTGTCTTCTGAGTTTTATCTCAGATGGGGTTGTGTTTCCCGACCCCTCACTTCTGAGGGACTGCAGCTTTCACCCGCTGAGACCTGCTAGGGGAGGGTCTGGCTGAGCAATGGCTGGGTGCCATCTGACTCCCAGGAATGTTCATGAGACTGCACTGCTGCCAATGCCCAGAGACTACAGTTGGGTGTCAGCCTGCCCCAGAAAAAGTTCATGCGATCTTGTAGCAGTAGCATTTCAGAGTTTATGGAAAATCGTAACACACATCTGGTGCCAGGCTTCACCCTTAATGTCCTTATTCCAACACTAGTGAATGTACTTGTTCTCTGGGGTCTGCTGGGACCTTTGCCTGTGGGGTGGCTGCACAGCCTCTACCAAATATCCTTCCAGCAGGGGAACTGCCTCTCCCCATGTGGCCTGAGGACCCCTCAAACCTCACTCTCTGTTCCTGGGGACTCGCCCCTCCCACCAGAGCACCGCAAGGTATGGAGCTGCAGAGTTTCAGTGTCTGCACTCCCCCTGTTTATAGAGTCTTAATGGAATTTAAACCCTCTCCTTTCTCCTTTCTCCTTTTTTTGTTCAGTCCTTGTGGCTGTTTCCACTTTTCCATTTTCTCTCTAGCTGATTTTTTTGAGGGGGTGCTTTTCATGTACTCTTCCCCATCTCTGTCCTCTCTGCAAGCAAAAGCAGCTCCCTGTCTACCGAGGCTTCTCTCTCCCCTAGTTCACCTCTCCGTGCTGTGTACCTGCCGAGTTCTGTGGTTCGGGTTGTGCAGATTGTTGTGTTAATCCTCAAATAACTTTTCCAGGTGTGCAAAATGGTTTAGTGTTGATCTGGCTGCATTTCAGGGATGAGAGACATAAAAAAAACTTCCATGCTGTTCCGCCATCTTGGCTTCTCCTCTAGGAGGCTTTGAGAAAGAATGGGCTGAGAGAAATGTATGGATACTTTAACCTGAGAACATACTAGCAAAATCCCACACCTGTTTAGTGTAAGAAAAGCTGCCTAGACTTTCTTTGCCTCCTGAGAAGTAGTACTGGGAAGCTGGCATGTAGAACAGGCCTGAGAATGGGGTGAGGAAGTTGTAGGATAGATGGACCTCCTGCCTGCTTGCAGAAAGGGCTTATTCTGGACTGCCCTCCCTGGTGCGATCAGCTTACTAGCACATGCCCTGCCCATGTGAAGGGAAACCTGGAGATGTACAGTTGTACTAATGCCTAGGAAGTCACTGCCTCTGGATAGAGTTCATTGAAATGTGTTCATGCTCTTGCTAGTGAATGCACGGTCCACATGAAGTGGTTCCTTTCAAGGTATCTCTCTATAAAATACTTTTTTCTTCAAATTTACTGTTGCATGAGATAGTGAGGTATCCAAATTTTACTTCATGTTTTTAGTCTTTAGTCTGCTCTCTGCCAAAGGTATTTGGCTTCCATGTAGCCAGTGTTTCCAGTATGATAGCTTTAGTCTTTTTCTTAGGCATTCTTCAATTATTTGTCCTTTGACCTTATTTCTTTGTGACGTTCTCAGTGTGTCTCACTTAATCTTTTGTCCATAAGTAGAAATAATTCTTCGCATGGATCAGCACACAGCACAGGGGACTGTTATCTCTTTATTTGGATACTGTACTTCTAGTACTGTAGTCTAAGGTTAAATTAGGTGTTTTGATGTTACAATATTGACTCATACTGAGTGTACTGTCAGCTTTTGTCCAGGTCTTTTATACATAAATGGCAATTACTTAATATCTTAATCATCATGTACTTGTGTATTTGATTTTTAGAGTCTCAGTGGATTGTTTACATTTATGTTCATTAAATTTTTCCATGGTAATTTGGCTTGTCTTACAAAACTGCTGAAATGTTTGATTCTGTTGTTCTCAGTAGCATCCTCCTAATTTGATTTGATTTGATAATCTTGTCTTTTGCATTTTTTTCCAGTAGTTTGGTTGATTAAAAAAAATTTACCAGGAAAGAACCAGACAGATATATTTGTAATTCACTTGGATATAAATATGTTAATTTATAGCCTAAATATGGTCATTTATTTTTTTATCCTCCAATATTATCATATCCTGTTAAAAATATATCATGAAAGACATAATAGGCATCTTGGTTGAATATCAGTTAAGGGTATTCCCTGTCTCCCAGTATTATGGTACTTTAAAAATAAGGATTTTTTGAAATAGAATTTTTCTAGTGAGCACAGGAACTACCATTTTAAAATATTTTTTAAACATAAGTAGCAACTAATCTATTTTTCTTTTTTTACAGTATGTCATTGTGCTCAAAAATGCTCTGTGCTCAGGGTACCTGGGTAGCACAGTTGATTAAGCTTCTGACTTCATCTTAGGTCATGAACTCACAGTTTGTGAGTTGGAGCTCTACCTCAGGCTCTCTGCTGTCAGCACAGAGCCTGCCTCAGATCCTCTGTCCCCCTTCTCTTTCTGCCTTTCCCACACACTCTTTCTCGTCCCTCAAAAATAAATAAACATTTAAAAAAATGCTCTGCTCTCTATTAGTTTTCTTTTTTGGAAATTTAGAATACCTAATGTGTATATATTAAATCCTATCTATCTATCTATCATCATCATCATCATCTATCTATAATCTATCCATCCATCCATCTATCTATCATCTTACCATCTTTTAGAAATACAAACCTTGAAGACAGCTTAAAAGACAGAAGTATTTAAAATTCTCGTTTTCAACAGTTGTGTTTTTACTTGTTTTTATCCACAGGCATGTTCATATTCACATTCACATCTTATTGTAAAATTGCTAGTTCTGCACTGGTAGGTCATCTTTACTGAAATTCATTTAGAGTGTCCAGTTGTTGTCACAGTGGAACAGTTGGAAGCTTCAGTGGTACTGTTAATAAATGCATGGTGCACGAGAAGGAGTAGTGTCCGTAGATCCATGGTTCACATGAAGGGGTAGTGCCAGTGGATGCATGGTCTACGTGAAGGGGTTCTTTTCAAGGTTCCACTTTATAAAATACCTTACTTCTTAAACTTACTATGTCATGAGCATGTGAGATGTCCAAATTGTACTTCATGTCTTCTTTTCTCAGTTTTTTTTTTTTCATTTTGTCCTGAGGTTTAGTGAAATGAAAGACCTACGACTTTTGAGTCTGAGAAACTTGGGTTCACATCCCAACTTTCAGTCTACTGGGTGACTGATCTTGGGCAAATTATTTAACTTCACTGAGCTGTTTTACTCATCTGTGGTAATAATTATGATTTTGGGGGTTTTGTGAGGTTAAAGCAAAATAACATTCAAAGTATCTAGCAGAGTTTGGAGCACATACTGGGGGCTAAGTGTTTCCTTTCTTGTCTCTTCTAGCAAATTTATAACTTCAGGCTTTCTTTTCTAATTAGACAATTATTATTAGTTTAATTATAGACTTAATCATATTAATCACACTTCGGAATTGCCGTTGTGCTTTACTAATAGTAATATTAAAATTCCTCATATAAACTGATATCAACAATCACTGTTCCAATTACCCTTATAAATCTACCCACCATAGTCAATGTTAATGGTTTGGCTATGAAAAGCTCACACAGATTGATGATTACCAGCCAAGTTCAAAAGGAAGGTTGTACTGTCTTCTCAGTTGCCATATTGGGCTGGGTGCTTAGTCAGTCTCATGGTTCTTAGGGAGGAGTGAGAGCTTTGCTTATGCAGGTTGGTTAAAATTATTTTATTCTCCCTTCTGCCTATCCTCTGGCAACCTTCTCTGCTTCATAGTCTCTCACAACAGCTTTCTTTTTTCTTATTGATTTAATTATTTTCTAAGTCACTGTTAAAACAGTTATTATTTATATGTACACATAAAATTCACATAATTATAAATTTCACAATGAATATAAAAACTGGCACTTAAATTGATACTAAATATTTGATGAATTGAAATTCAAATTTTGCAAATAACAACTCAAAAAATCACATCATTAGTTACTTTTTACAGAACAACATTGCATGATAGTAGGAATAGATTGCAGAGGTAGATCTCAAATGAATGGTGAAGGGCACTTAATATTAGGGTAAGGAGGTATATTCTTTTATATGCAATGGAGAATAAATCAAAAGCTTTGGAGAAAGTTTTGTGGGATGCTTAATGGTGTTTTAGAAGACTTAATCCTGAACTAAAATATAGGTAGAGGACAGAGGGAAATTAGGTTGAAGATCTTGTCTAAGTGGTAGAAAATGGAATGGCAAGAAACTGATAAATGTGAATGGTGTTATGAAAGGGAATTTCATTTATGCATTAATTAATTCAGTTTTCAGAAAAGTTATTGATTCCTTAGTATTATCTTGGTGATGTGATGGGTATTGAGGATGCTCCAGTGATCAAGAGATGTTCCTTGCTTTGATAGAATTGTATGAATGTGATATGATGTAAGTGTCTTACCAGAGGTAAAACAATGCTGTTATGGGAGCAGATGGAAAGAACTCCTAAGCCTACAGCAGGGCTCATAGGTTGGCCTGAATATTTCTTTCATTAAAACCTTGTTTGAACCTGAAGTTTCCGTTATTTTTGTTTTTCAGAGTTATGAGAAAATTGTGTAAATACTCCTTTAATTCAGTCTTTGAAAACCAAACCAGACCTTTTTGTATTTCTTTACATTTTGTTCATGTTTCTTAGTTGTGAAATATTGGTCCCTGGCCAGCATTCATATGACAGCTTCCCACATGAATGTTAAACAGGCAACGATGATGCTCTATAATTACAGTGCTTGAAATGATTGGAAATAAATTGGCACTCCAATTATAGATGCGTGAAAGAGACGCCAGTATATCACAGTCAGTCCATTAATTTCTAAAGTGGTTCAGGCCATCTCACTATTTCGGTGACATTCCTTATTCATGGCTGCAATGAATCACTTTGAAATGTGGTGCCTCAAAATTAATAAACTGAAGGACAATTTTTTTTTTACCTAAACTATCCCAGGTTATTTTTTCCTAAAGGGGTAAAAAAAATGCAGACGGGGGGCCAAGTACATACTATTAATTGCTATAATTCTGTTTTTAGGATAAAGAAAAACTGGAACAATAGGGTTTTGATAGGTTTTATTTTTATCCTTTCTTTTAGAAAGAATATGAAAACATTTCCCTTAAATATACTTGAGCTAAAACCATGAATTTTTTCAAGCTGCCAAAATTAAATTAGGAAAGTAGAATTCTTCAGTGTTTAATTTTTGGTCTTTGACATGGATGTCTATTTGAGTATGTCAGACCCACCACCTTTCACATAAAAGCAACGTAAGAAATAACCTAAATGTCTTTTAAAATATTTTTTTTAATATATGAAATTTATTGTCAAATTGGTTTCCATAAAACACCCAGTGCTCATCCCAAAAGGTGCCCTCCTCAATACCCATCACCCACCACCCTCTCCCTCCCACCCCCATCAACCCTCAGTTCTTTCTCAGTTTTTAAGAGTCTTTTATGATTTGGCTCTCTCCCACTCTAACCTCTTTTTTATTTCCTACCCCTCCCCCATGGGTTTCTGTTAAGTTTCTCAGGATCCACATAAGAGTGAAAACATATGGTATCTGTCTTTCTCTGTATGGCTTATTTCACTTAGCATAACACTCTCCAGTTCCATCCATGTTGCTACAAAGGGCCATATTTCATTCTTTCTTATTGCCACATAGTACTCCATTGTGTATATAAACCATAATTTCTTTATCCATTCATAAGTTGATGGACATTTAGGTTCTTTTCCATAATTTGGCTATTGTTGAGAGTGCTGCTATAAACATTGGGGTACAAGTGCCCCTATGCATCAGTATTCCTGTATCCCTTGGGTAAATTCCTAGCAGTGCTATTGCTGGGTCATAGGGTAGGTCTATTTTTTAATTTTTTGAGGAACCTCCACACTGTTTTCCAGAGCGGCTGCACCAATTTGCATTCCCACCAACAGTGCAAGAGGGTTCCCATTTCTCCACATCCTCACCAGCATCTACAGTCTCCTGATTTGTTCATTTTGGCCACTCTGACTGGCTTGAGGTAATATCTGAGTGTGGTTTTGATTTGTATTTCCCTGATGAGGAGCGACGTTAAGCATCTTTTCATGTGCCTGTTGGCCATCTGGATGTCTTCTTTACAGAAGTGTCTATTCATGTTTTCTGCCCATTTCTTCACTGGGTTATTTGTTTTTTGGGTGTGGAGTTTGGTGAGCTCTTTATAGATTTTGGATACTAGCCCTTTGTCCGATATGTCATTTGCAAATATCTTTTCCCATTCTGTTGGTTGCCTTTTAGTTTTGTTGGTTGTTTCCTTTGCTGTGCAGAAGCTTTTTATCTTCATAAGGTCCCAGTAGTTCATTTTTGCTTTTAATTCCCTTGCCTTTGGGGATGTGTCGAGTAAGAAATTGCTATGGCTGAGGTCAGAGAGGTCTTTTCCTCCTTTCTCCTCAAGGGTTTTGATGGTTTCCTGCCTCACATTCAGGTCCTTTATCCATTTTGAGTTTATTTTTGTGAATGGTGTGAGAAAGTGGTCTAGTTTCAACCTTCTGCATGTTGCTGTCCAGTTCTCCCAGCACCATTTGTTAAAGAGACGGTCTTTTTTCCATTGGATGGTCTTTCCTGCTTTGTCAAAGATGAGTTGGCCATACGTTTGTGGGTCTAGTTCTGGGGTTTCTATTCTATTCCATTGGTCTATGTGTCTGTTTTTGTGCCAATACCATACTGTCTTGATGATTACAGCTTTGTAGTAGAGGCTAAGTCTGGGATTGTGATGCCTCCTGCTTTGGTCTACTTCTTCAAAATTACTTTGGCTATTCAGGGCCTTTTGTGGTTCCATATGAATTTTAGGATTGCTTGTTCTAGCTTCGAGAAGAATGCTGGTGCAATTTTGATTGGGATTGCATTGAATGTGTAGATAGCTTTGGGTAGTATTGACATTTTGACAATATTTATTCTTCCAATCCATGAGCATGGAATGTTTTTCCATTTCTTTATATTTTCTTCAATTTCTTTCGTAAGCTTTCTATAGTTTTCAGCATACAGATCTTTTACATCTTTGGTTAGATTTATCCCTAACCAGTTTCTTTATTTGTCTTTCTGTTGCTTCATTATTAGTGTATAAAAATGCAACTGATTTCTGTGCATTGATTTTGTATTCTGCGACTTTGCTGAATTCATCTATCAGTTCTTGCAGACTTTTGGTGGAGTCTATCGGGTTTTCCATGTATAATATGTCATCTGCAAAAAGTGAAATCTTGATTTTATCTTTGCCAATTTGGATGCCTTTGATTTCCTTTTGTTGTCTAATTGCTGGTGCTAGAACTTCCAACACTATGTTAAACAACAGCGGTGAGAGTGCACATCCCTGTTGTGTTCCTGATCTCAGGGGAAAAGCTCTCAGTTTTTCCCCATTGAGCATGATGTTAGCTGTGGGCTTTTCATAAATGGCTTTTATGATCTTTAAGTATGTTCCTTCTATCCTGACTCTCTCAGGGGTTTTTATTAAGAAAGTTGCTGAATTTTGTCAAAGGCCTTTTCTGCATTGATTGACAGGATCATATGGTTCTTATCTTTTCTTTTATTAATGTGATGTATCACGTTGATTGATTTGCAAATGTTGGACCAGCCCTGCATCCCAGGAATGAATCCCACTTGATCATGGTGAATAATTCTTTTTATATGCTGTTGAATTCGATTTGCTAGTATCTTATTGAGAATTTTTGCATCCGTATTCATCAGGGATATTGGCCTGGAGTTCTCTTTTTTTACTGGGTCTGTCTGGTTTAGGAATCAAAGTAATGGAGGCTTCATAGAATGAGTCTGGAAGTTTTCCTTCCCTTTCTATTTTTTGTTATAGCTTGAGAAGGATAGGTATTATCTCTACTTTAAATGTCTGGTAGAACTCCCCTGGGAAGCCGTCTGGTACTGGACTCTTATTTGTTGGGAGAGTTTTGATGACTGATTCAGTTTCTTTGCTGGTTATGGGTCTGTTCAAGCTTTCTATTTCCTCCTGATTGAGTTTTGGAAGCGTGTGGGTGTTTAGGAATTTGTCCATTTCTTCCAGGTTGTCCAGTTTGTTGGCATATAATTTTTCATAGTATTCCCTGATAATTGTTCGTATCTCTGAGGGATTGGTTGTATCTCTGAGGGATTCCATTTTCATTCATGATTTTATCTATTTGGGTCATCTCCCTTTTCTTTTTGAGAAGCCTGGCTCGAGGTTTATCAATTTTGTTTATTTTTTCAAAAAACCGACTCTTGGTTTCGTTGATCTGCTCTACAGTTTTTTTAGATTCTATATTGTTTATTTCTGCTCTGCTCTTTATTATTTCTCTTCTTCTGCTGGATTTGGGGTGTCTTTGCTGCTCTGCTTCTATTTCCTTTAGGTGTGCTGTTAGATTTTGTATTTGGGATTTTTCTTGTTTCTGGAGATAGGCCTGGATTGCTATGTATTTTCCTCTCAGGACTGCCTTTGCTGCGTCCCAAAGCATTTGGATTGTTGTATTTTCATTTTCGTTTGTTTCCATATATTATTTAATTTCTTCTCTAATTGCCTGGTTGACCCATTCATTATTTAGTAGGGTGTCCTTTAGCCTCCATGCTTTTGGAGGTTTTCCAGACTTTTTCCTGTGGTTGATTTCAACCTTCATAGCATTGTGGTCTGAACGTATGCATGGTATGATCTCAATTCTTGTATACTTCCGAAGGGCTGTTTTGTGACCCAGTATGTGATCTATCTTGGAGAATGTTCCATGTGCACTTGAGAAGAAAGTATATTCTGTTGCTTTGGGATGCAGAGTTCTAAATATATCTATCAAGTCCATCTGATTCAATGTATCATTCAGGGCCCTTGTTTCTTTATTGACCGTGTGTCTAGATGGTCTATCTATTTCTGTAAGTGGAGTGTTAAAGTCCCCTGCAATTACCACATTCTTAAAATAAGGATGCTGATGTTTGTGAGTAATTGTTTTATATATTTGGGGGCTCCCGTATTCGGTGCATAGACATTTATAATTGTTTGCTCTTCCTGATCGATAGACCCTGTAATTATTATATAATGCCTTTCTTCATCTCTTGTTACAACCTTTAATTTAAAGTCTAGTTTGTCTGATATAAGTATGGCTACTCCAGTTTTCTTTTGACTTCCAATAGCATGATAAATAGTTATCCATCCCCTCACTCTCAATCTGAAGGTGTCTGCAGGTCTAAAATGAGTCTCTTGTAGAGAGCAAATAGATGGATCTTGTTTTTTTATCCATTCTGATACCCTATGTCTTTTGGTTGGAGCATTTAGTCCATTTACATTCAGTGTTATCATAGAAAGATACGGGTTTAGAGTCATTGTGGTGTCTGTAGGTTTCATGCTTGTAGTGATGTCTCTGGTACCTTGTCTCACAGGATCCCCCTTAGCATCTCTTGTAGGGCTGGTTTAGTGGTGACGAATTCCTTCAGTTTTTGTTTGTTTGGGAAGACCTTTATCTCTCCTTCTATTCTAAATGATAGACTTGCTGGATAAACGATTCTCGGCTGCATATTTTTTCTGTTCATCACACTGAAGATTTCCTGCCATTCCTTTCTGTGCTGCCAAGTTTCAGTAGAGAGATTGGTCACGAGTCTTATAGGTCTCCCTTTATATGTTAGAGCACGTTTATCTCTAGCTGCTTTCAGAATTTTCTCTTTATCCTTGTATTTTGCCAGTTTCACTATGATATGTTGTGAGAAGATCGATTCAAGTTATGTCTAAAGGGAGTTCTCTTTGCCTCTTGGATTTCAATGCCGTTTTCCTTCCCCAGATCAGGGAAGTTCTCAGCTATTAATTCTTCAAGTACACCTTCAGCACCTTTCCCTCTCTCTTCTTCCTCTGGAATACCAATTATGTGTAGATTATTTCTCTTTAGTGCATCACTTAGTTCTCTAATTTTCCCCTCATACTCCTGGATTTTTTTATCTCTCTTTTTCTCAGCTTCCTCTTTTTCCATATTTTTATCTTCTAGTTCACCTATTCTCTCCTCTGCCTCTTCAATCTGAGCAGTGGTTGTCTCCATTTTATTTTGTAGCTCATTTATAGCATTTTTTAGCTCCTCCTGACTGTTCCTTTGTTCCTTGATCCCTGTAGCAATAGATTCTCTGCTTTCTTCTCTACTGTTTTCAAGCCCAGCGATTAATTTTATGACTGTTATTCTAAATTCACTTTCTGTTATATTGTTTAAGTCATTTTTGATCAGTTCGTTAGCTATTGTTATTTCCTGGACGTTTTTTTGAGGGGAATTCTTCCATTTGGTCATTTTGGATAGTCCCTGGAGTGGTGTGTACCTGCAGGGCACTTCCCCTGTGCTGTCTTGAATAACTTGCGTTGGTGGGCGGGCTGCAGTCAGACCTGATGTCTGCCCCCAGCCCACCACTGGGGCCACAGTCAGACTGGTGTGTACCTTCTCTTCCCCTCTCCTAGAGGCGGGATTCACTGTGGGGTGGCGTGGCCCGTCTGGACTACTTGCACACTGCCAGTCTTGTGGTGCTGGGGATCTGGCGTATTAGCTGGGGTAGATTGGCAAAGTGCACAGGGCGGGAGGGGTAGGCTCAGCTGCTTATCCTTTGGTGATCCACTTCGGGAGGGGCCCTGAGGCACTGGGAGGGAGTCAGACCCACCACCAGGGGGATGGATCCACAGAAGCACAGCGTTGGGTGTTTGCGTGGTGCAAGTAAGTTCCCTGGCAGGAACTGGTTCCCTTTGGGATTTTGGCTGGGGGATGGGCAAGGGAGTTGGCGCTGGCGAGCCCTTTGTTCCCCACCAAGCTGAGCTCTGTCATCTGGGGCTCAACAACTCTCCCTCCTGTTGTCCTCCAGCCTTCCTGCTCTCTGAGCAGAGCTGTTAACTTATAACCTTCCAGATGTTAAGTCCCTCTTGCTGTCAGAACACACTCCATCCGGCCCCTCCACTTTTGCAAGCCAGACTCTGGGCCTCTGCTTGGCCGGCGGGCTGCCCCTCCGGCTCCCTCCCACCAGTGCATGTAGCTCACACCACCTCTCTGCCCTTCCTACCCTCTTCGTGGGCCTCTCGTCTGTGCTTGGCTCCAGAGAATCCATTCTGCTAGTCTCTTGGTGGGTTATTTAGGCAGGTGTAGGTGGAACCTAAGTGATCAGAAGGACGAGGTGAGCCCAGCGTCCTCCTACACCGCCATCTTCCCTGGCATCCCCCTGTCTCTCTATCTTAAAATATTTCTTTAATGGTCATATGTTTCTATACTTTATGTATTGGAATTATCAACTACACGCTTTCAGAAATTTCTCTGATAACTTATGGACTGCTATCTATGGGTTTCAGTAAAAGATGACATTTAGTTCTGATAACTATGTGAATATCGTGTTTTCAGGTTATAGCTGTAAGAATCTAGGGACATGCTCAATGCAGCCATTAAAATAAGTAAATCTGTAATTGACCAATGGACACTAAGCTCTTCTACTACATAATGTATTCCTTCAGGGTAGAAGCTATGCCGTATTAATACACTGTGCAGGTACTTGGCATATAGAAATTATTGAATAAATATTTATTAAGTGAGTGTTATTGACTATGACCAAAATAGGATATAATTATTGATACGTTTAAAATACATGTAATGAAGATAAAAGAATATCTTGGAAAAGGTGATGTAACAATTAACTTCAGATTGTGTATTTTCTTTCTTTTTTAAAGCTTATTATTTACTTAGAGAGAGAGAGAGAGAGAGAGACAGAGAGACAGAGCATGCACATGATCGGGGGAGGGGCAGAGAGAGAAGGAGAGAGAAAATCCCAAGCAAGCTCTGCACTGTCAGCATGGAGCCCAACTCAGGCCTCGAACTCATGAACCATGAGATCATGACCTGAACTGAAATCAAAAGCTGGATGCTTAACTGACTGAGCCATCCAGGCATGCCTGTGCATTTTATTTTCTAAAATTAATTGTTAATAATGTAAAAATACATGAAAGCGTTCTTATAAAAAATAAATTTCTAGAGGTAATGATAATGTCTGCTGATATCATTTATTTAAGAGATAGTTTTTCATGGTGAAAATCTATTGTAGAGCTTCTTATTTCACTATAAAACTTATTGTAGAATTTTTAAAAATCAAAATTCTTCTGAAGCCATTTGTTCTTTTTTGTTAAGATTGTTATATAAAATTTCCAATTTACACAGAAGAAAATATATTGTGAATCCCCATGTATCCATCAATCATTTTCAATAGTAATTAATAGAAATGAATCTCTATAAGAACTTTTAAAACATAATCATTATCCTATTATCACATTTCCTTAAAATCGATATATACAGCGTTCATCATATTTTTAAGATGTTCATTTTTTTCTTTTTCAAGGTGATTGAAACAGGATGTATTTGAGACACTTGTTCTGATGGGTTCTTACTCTCTTCTCTTTCTTTTTCCTTTTCTTCTTCCTTTCCTTCCTCTCTTCCTAGCTAACTTTTCTTCCTTCCCTTCACCATTTACTGTGGGGCACATGCCAGATATATGTGAGTACAGTACCTAAAGATGAATAGAATACAGATCTATTGTATTAAATTCTGGGATCTGTGATCCTGTAGGGGTATCTCCTTCCACTTGTCCATCTTCTAGTTCCACCTACCCTTAACTTCACAAGGTTGTATTTAATTCATTCCTCTTGCTGAGGGACTTTTACCTCCATTAACCTGTCTATTCTTTTTTATCTTTAAAGCTCATTTATGATGTCAGTTGTTTTAGGAAAACCTTTTTGATTATCCAAAGAAAAGTCATCTGTTTCATTTTCCACACATATTTGCATATTGCATAATTTAGTACTTGTGTAAGTTGACATTGTTTTATTGTTACTTGTGTGTCTTCATCTGCATCATTAGATTGAAAAATTATTGAGTTCCAGGTGTGAATTTTTCTAATATTTATACCTGTGTTGGGGTTTACTATGTGTTAATCATACCAACAAAAATACTTTCCACCTGTCTTTGTTCCAAATAATGTGCAGCTTCAAAGAAGTATATACCTAGCACAGCGCCTCGTTCCAGCATGCAAGTGTTTGTGGCGTTGAAATAAAGCAGGTGACATGTTTCAAAAGTTATATTCAGTTTTTAAACTAAAACTGTTGTACAGTCTTGTAGTGTCTTTTAGAGGTTAGCATTTTCAGTTAGAGTTTGCTAAGGATAACTTCAGATAAGAAAAAAATATATTTCTTAATGATAATGTAGCTAATTTGGTCAAATGCCCAAAATGAATGAGATAAGCAGTTAAAACCTTTACTCCTATTTCATGACATCAACTTCCACCTTCCATTAGCTGTGACTCTTCCAGATCAGTGGCTGTACCTAAATCATTACCTAGCACGGTGCTTATCAGAGGTGTTAAATAAACTATCAAACTGTGAAAAAATAAGAAGAATAAAAGTGTTGAAAAGACCAGAGAGGTCTAAGGAATGTACTGCTCTTATACAAACTCCAATTTTTTATGTGAGGTAAAACATATGAAGCCATATAACATAAGGAAAGTTCTAAATCAACAGGATTGTCTTCTAACAATTACATCTTAAAGAGACCAAGATTGAGGAGAGAAGACTCATGAAGCAAGTTTATGTTCATTAAAGATTCATTCCATGTCAGAGTTTGATGGACTGTGGACTGTATGTGCCATATTTTATAGCCCAAGACTGTGTTTTTGACTGGGCAATTTCCTTGGGAAATTTTGATGAGTCTTTTAAATTGTAGCTGAAGCAATCATGCAAAGTAAAAACAAAAAGGGCCAAAGCCATTTTTTGTTCATCTGTCTTTTTTTCTGAAAATAGACCATATATTTCTAAAGATGGTGTCAATATTGACAAGAAAATTTGAGATGAAGTCCCAGCTAAATACCTAATTAGCTTCCTGATCTTGAGTATTACTGACAGTTAATACTTTTGAGTTCTCCACTAGTATTTTATATTACATTTAATCCTCATTAAGATCTTATGAGATAGGTACTATTATTATCTTAATTTTATAGATAAGGAAACTGAATCTTAGAGGAATTAAGGAACATTCTTAGGAAACAGAAGTAATGAGCTAGAGACTCTGACACAATCACATCTGAAGTCAGTGTCAGACCCTGAGATGTCAAGAGAAGGCCCAAGTTGGAATCACTGATCTCCAAGGTGATCTTCTACCTACCTGATGTGTCTTTCAGTTACTTTTAAATCTTTCCTTGATGCTGAGTTGATGCATATGATGGATGTTATGGAATCTCTGCAATCCAGAACTTCAGTCCCCATATTAGGAAGGGATCCTGATGAGAATGTAGTTGTCCAAGGTTGTTACTTTATTTTATTAAAGAAAATAGGTGGGAGACAGATTTTGTGAAGTCAGTGGTGATATCTCATTTTGGATAATGGAAGTAATAAAGAAACTAAGAGAAGTCTTAGGAAATGCCTGAAGAAAAAGAAATCAGTCTGAGATCAAAAAATAAATCAAAAACATTTTAGTGTGAGGTGTGAGAGGTGGGTACTGTGTATTTGTTGTGTCAGGGATGTGGTAGCCACAAACCCTCACGTTGTCTATGTTTGTATCTTGGATTTGGACAAGGTGATGACATTTTCTTTCTGAGCTTCCTGGAAGAGGTGATGCTTGGGTGAAGTATTGAATGAAGATCAGGAAGTAATGGGATGAGAGTAATGGGATGAGTTAATAGGAGAGACAGCGAAAACAATATGAAGAATGTAATGGGTAAAGAAACAGTGTGGGAAGATGAAAGGAATACTTATTAGAGATATTCAGAGAGTGACAAAGAGAAAACATATATTTAATGTTTGCCTCTGTGTGGTACATTCCATCTAGTGTGGCTGGGATGGTGGTAGCACTCTTAATTGAGATGGAGAATATAGGGGGAGGGGGAGTACATTCCTAGGGAAAAATGGAGATTTTAGTTTTCAGCCTATTGAGCTTGAGGCATCTCTGGGATATCCAGGGTGATGATGAGCAGATAGTATGGTCAAATGCATCAGGACCTTGGGAAGAGGCCTTTGCTGGTGATGGGGTTCAGACACCAAGGGATCGTATTTGTGGTAATTAAAACCACCCAAACTAATGAGCTTTCCTTAGGGATCATGAGTGGAGTGGGAACAGTGATTAGATTACTCTCAGTGAAGTAGCTCTATTGTGCCATGTAGCTATACAACGTGCCAACTCTAGTGTAAGGTTCTCATTACACATGGAGGAAGACATGTAAAGGGAGTAGAAAAAAGACTGTATAACTGGTGTGTGTACAGAGGACAGTGACTAGGTCAGTGAGAAAACACTAAATAAAGCCATATGAGAAATAAAGTGTTGGCTCTTGAACCAAAGAAAAAGTCTCCAGGGATGTAATGACCACCGTTAAGTATTTAAGGGCTGTCACAAGGAAAAAGGACTTTACCTTTTTATGTTTTCTCTGACTCAATTGAAGGAGTCATTTTTTTATTATTTGTGTTCTCTGAAATTGGGATGAGCTCTTTTTCGGAGGGGATGGTTCCTGGTTTCTGGCTGTTTGAAAATAAGCTACATACATGCTGCAGAGGGGATTAAAATTTCAGAAGGGGCTTAAGAACAGAGGATATCCTGTCTAATAAGATTTTGTGATTCTTTGTAAGGGAATGGCCTTTACTTAATAAATTTCATACTTGGAAAAATATATAATGGCTTCTTTCACTTTGGGAATTAATTAAAAAATATTTTTCTTTAATCTGGGTCCATTTAAGACTCTTATTCCTAAATAAAGTTGCTCCTCTCTGACTAAATAGCGGTCACCTTTTCTTTCTACCTTCTTTGGTCCTTGACCATAACAATTCTCTCAACAATATTAAAAAAATACATTTTTGAGAATTGACGATCTTATTTGCTAGTAGTTGGAAGGGTACAGTGGTGAAAATGATATAGTTCATGTAGCCTGCAGGTTAGCAGAGTATAATTCTATCTGTTGGTGAAATTCCTATCTCAGAATAAGATAATTTCACAGGTATATTGAATAAGACCTGTAGTGAGTCAGAGAGTTTGTGTTTTATTTCATCAACTTTCTCTTCTGCTTCCCACCACTCATCCACCTCCTCTCACTGAGCTGATCTGACTTCTCCAGAGTTGGAGGGGAATGGGAAGGGGGCAGAGGTAGGATGTAGAAGGTTTTACCTGATTTGTAGAACTATGGAATTGTACTGATGACAATGTATGGAATTGTATTGATGACAGTAGTATTCTGGGTCTACTCGGGAGATAGAAACTACATTGTAGGATCAACAGGGGAAGTTTAACATAAAGAACTATTAAGTATGATAGAGTAACTCTATCATATCTTAGTATCTTACTTAGTATCTTAGAGTAACTCTAAGATATATATGGTACCCTAGGGCTGAGGGAGAGTACCCAAAGAAGGATAAACTAGGAAGGGATTCAGGTCTTTTTGCAGGGGGGTTCAACATACTGGATAGCAGAGAAGATTCTTGATTTGGCTAGTCTGGAGCTGGTAGGGAACTTCTGGTAAACAATAGGTCACCTTCCTTGTGGACTGAAAGCAGGATGGCATGAGATCAGCAGCTGGGAGTGTGGGCTTGTAGTGGGAGTCCCAACACAGATGTAGGTAGGAGGCCTTTAGACCATGTGGGTGGAGGGGAGCTCTGGTTTCCAGGTACAGAAGGCTCCAAAAATGGTGTTGCCTGATGAGTCTGCAAGGTTGCAGAAGGATTGCATTGTGCGCTCATGGCTGGGGCAGTGGTCTATGAGATGACCTCACAGCCACACTGCTGACCCCTGACTCTTGGTAGAAATTGCAAGGACAGCCCCTTCCTCTTGCAGTGTTCCCCCAGAACCCTGCAGTGAGAAAGCCTAACATTGTTCTCACTTTAAAGGGAAAAATTTAATGGGATTCTGTTGTTTATTGTAGAACAAATATTGAAGGATGCATTAAGGGTAAGAGGCAATGAATTGACAACAGACTCAGTGAATGTGAGATGTGGAAGATGCTAAATACTGATTTTTATTTTTTTCTTGATATATTTTGTGTGTTGTTGGAGAGTCCTACCTGCTGTCTCTTTCCTCTTCGTGCTGGTTGCGTAGGACTCCTGTTGGTCCTCTGCCTCTTAGCATTTTACCACTCTGTGATGTCACCTCTCTCCTCTAGCTTCAGTGGGAATACTGAGTCTCCTCTCATTGAATACCTTTGCTCTCCTTTCAGGGGAAATGTAGATCCTTTTAGTGCAACCCTCTTGCAGTCAACACCTCTCATGTTCAGACTTCCCAGGTCTGAGTCAGGTATCAATCCTTAGGTCCTTCAAATTCCAGAATACCTGTCAAGTCGTGTGTCATGAAGTCTCTCTCATTTTGAGAAGTATCTTCCTTTCCATTCTCGAACCACTCCCACTCCCAACAGCATACTGATAACTCTCTCCAAACATTTATTGACTTGCTACCATTCTCTTTGCTCTTACTGTGAATACCAGCAGAATTGATTCATAATCTCATATTGTGTTCTGCATGTGGGGGCTGCTGTCTTAGCTAAGAGGTGTGTGCAGGCACTTGGCATTGAAATTTTTCTTACCTTTGAGGTCCGAAACAATAATGGAATGAACGAAAAGTCACATTTAACAACTTGATACAAGATTATCATTTCCATATGCTCTCATTGTCGCTATTCTCATCTTCATGTCTTTATAGTTAAAAGTCCCAATTTTTATTTCCTTCTCACAGATCTCCAGATGGGGCCCATTGCTTTATCAACTCTAATACCTGCAGATTTCCTTCACATTTTTAGGAGTGGTTCTACTTTTTTTTTTTTTTAACTATATGACAAAATAAGTTAGTTTTTTTTTTTTAAACTTTTTCCTTGAAGAAGTCAATCACCACCTACTTAATTCTTAATTCTCCCAGGGGGTGATAAACACAGATATATTAGAGAGCATCATCAATGACAATGTAGGGTACATTCTGCCAACCAGTCCAGGCAAATTTCCCCCAGCTATCATTTGGGAAAATGTTCTAAGTGAAGATTACCTTCAAAGTCTTCAGAACAATTCCCTTACCCTTCCCTTATGTACCTTGCCTGTGGGTGAGGGACAGATACCAAGATGTTGACTCTATAATGTCTCAGTGTGTCCAATCTCATTGCTTTAGGGTATGGGGTACTTGGCATTCTTGAATATTTTTCTACTTTCCAAGTGCCTAGAACAATTCTCAGTTGTTTTCATAGTGATAAAATAATGACTACTGAATTGGAAATTTTTAATCACAAAGTTTTTATGTCATATTCACGAATTACTGGATGAACATATTGCTAAGTAGGCTGCGGTACATTTGAATATCAAAGAAGAGCTCTCTGGTCATCACAGAGACAGTTATCTACACTTTACATTCAGCACATGGTTGGTCAGTTGACAGCGCTGGAGCTGTCACGCCATCTGTAGCTTTACTCAAAGACCTATTTGGAGGCTTATGTTGCAGATCCTGTACCGCCCACACAGTAGGGCCTTGCTGTGTTTGCCAAATTTGTACCACAGATTTTATTACATCTTCCACGCCAGGGATTAAGAAATGTTGATCATTGCATGCAAGAAAAACATAAGATTTTATTGAGTGTTTGATGAAAACTTCTTGTATTATCTCCCCATCTAATGCACCGTTCACCTAGAGCAACAGATTTTATTTTCTCTGAAAAATATGTGGTATTTCTCAGTCACTATTTGATAGAAAGAGAGGGTAAAACTTTTTATGTTCTTCTTTCTTGGGAACACTGAATAGCCAACCAGTAGTATGAAGATCCAGAAATAGAAAGAAGATACAGGAACAACTAAGACATTGTACAATATGTATACAGGCTGACTATAAATGGAAGCCACATATCCAAAATATCTTTTCCTCATAAAAAGCACATGAGCAGGCCTCTGGAATTTCAGAAGGGAGGGCCTTATTTTGATTAATTTATCATTGCCCACAGTCTGGCCTGCAGTTTCTTTAATTCCAATTGTGTGTTCTTGTATGCTTGTATAGTGTTGCCTCTTACCAAACAAATTTGGAATTTACTCCCATTCTTCCTCTGTTACACTCATCTTTGTCTTTCAGTACCCAGATTTGGCAGCCCCTCTCTTGTAAGCCCACCCCTGTGCCCCAGGTAGAGGTTGATGATATAGATATAGTTTTGTTTATTTGGACTAAAATCCTTTTTTTCTTTTATTTTAGAACTCATTATGTTGACCAGTTTATCTGTCTATCTGTCTATCTATCTATCTATCTATCTATCATCATCATCTATTTTTCATCTATTTCTTACTAAATGTGAACTCACATAAGGTAGGACTTTTATTATCTTCTTGCCCTAGTACCTAGTAGGTACTTAAATAACTGGATAATGAAAGGATTTCTAAGCAATGAAACTGAGTTCTGAATTCTGAACACTTAGTATTTTGAAAGGAGGTTATAGGATATTATTTTATTTCTTTAGCCTTTGTGGTTTCATTAACCAAACAGTTGGTTCTTGATGCTGTCAAGTTCTTTGAAGCAGGGACAGGAGATTTCAAAACAGTGCTGTGTACACAGAGCACAGATGCTTGTCAGCTTTTTTTTTCCTAAGTCCCTTCTTTTCAAGGCCACGGACTTTTGCCAAGTTATGAGGAAGCCAATAAAACAGGAGGCAAAGCATGTATGCACTCTGTAGCAGCTTCGCTAATTCATGTGGTCAAGGAAAAACAAATGTCTTGGGTATCTACAGTCTATCAGGCACTGGGCAAAATGTCTACCTAAGTGAATCATATAATGGGACTTTGCCATGAATGGGGAAATAGTGATGGGGCAGCATGGAGAGGACTAAGGCTGAGATGGTTGTTAATATCATGATGAGAGGGTGTGGATTGATTTGGATAGCTCTGTGAACAGAAGCTGAAGTAAAGGAAGTATTCATTCTTTTGCCATTGCCTTAATTCAGATCCTATTCCTCTCTGCAAAGACTTTTCTTTCTCTCCACTCCCACTTCCCTTATACCATCTCACACCCAGCAGCAAAGATTATATTGCTGATCACACCACTGCTCTGATGAAAACCTTCAAGGAATTTCCATCAATTTCCTTAGAATGATTTACAAAGCTCTCTATTCTTTGGTCCCTTCAGGCCTCTTCAGCCTCATCTCTTCCACTCTCTGCCTTGTATATTAAATGATATTTTTTATGTCTGTTTCCACTTGTTCACAAAGTCTTGAATACAGAGACTGTATCTCATTCATCCTTTTCTCCTTAGCTACAAGGGTAATGTGTGCATATGGTAGAAGTTCAATAAATGTGAGTACAGTCAGGGACCATGCTTATGCATGTCTGTGTCTAGGTCTTACCACACTTACTAGTATCTTATGAGTGTTCAAACAATTTTGTTTAAGTGACCTGAGCTGAAATGGGGCCTTCCACAATAATAGTTGTTGAATAATAATTTTTTTCTGAATATGATACCCATCCTCCATTGTAGCAAGTTTCCTCCAATCATCTTTAGTATGTGATAAGTTCACAGTGCTGCTGAGGTAGCATCCTTAGACCTGATCTTCTTTGCCCCCCTCTCCTATTCTGTTTTCTAGATTCGTATTGTTTGATCTAACTATCCCAACCTTGTGTTTGTGAATTCATATCAGTCCAATCAAATTTGATAGCCATATATTCCTTAAACATAATATTAGGTAGAGCCATATAAATTTTCTAATATTTGGCCATTCTTGACTTAGAAAATAGTACTTTCACATGGGGGTGAAGAGAATTTGGCCTTTGTTAAACTTCTTATTTCTCACAGGGCTCCTGGGTGGCTCAGTCGGTTAAGCTTCCAACTTCAGCTCAGGTCATGATCTCAATGTCTGTGAGTTCGAGCCCTGCCTGACAGCTCAGAGCCTGGAGCCTGCATCAGATTCTATATCTCCCTCTCTCTTTGCCCCCTCTCCCACTCATGCTTTGTCTCTGAAAAATGAATAAACCTTAAAAAATGTTAACTTCTTATTTCTGCTCTGATAATCTGATGAAGGGAGAATGTCATAGATCCTGCTAAACCACTGCAATTAAGATTGAAGGAATTTTTTTATATTCCATGTATTATTGAGATCCTGCAGCATTTGTCTCCAGGTAAATCTACACTGTATTGTTGCAAATGGCAGGATTTCCTTCTTTTTAATGGATGAATTATATTCTACTGTATGTATGTATATACCACGTTTTCTACATCCATTTGGCCATTGAAAAACATTTCGGTTGTTTCCGTAACTTGGTTATTGTGGAAAATATGTCAATGAGCATAGGAATACAGGTATTTCTTTAAGATCTAGATTTCAGTTCTTTTGGATACATACCCAGAAGTTGAACTGCTGGATCAAGTGCTAATTTGATTGAAAATTTTTAATTTTTAACTTTTTAAGGAGCCTCCATATTGATTTGCATAGTGGCTATACCCATTTACATTCCCACCAACCATGTAAATGGGTTCCCTTTTGTTTGCTTGTTTGGCAACATTTGTCCTTTGTGTGTTTTGTAAAATGTTTATTTTTTTGAGAGAGAGAGATAGTACAAGGCAGAGGGAGAGGCAGAGAGAGAGAGGGGAGACACAGAATCTGAAGCAGGCTCCAGGTTCTGAGCTGTCAGCACAGAGCCCAACGGAGGACATGAGGTGTGGGATCATGACCTGAGCCAAAGTTGGCCGCTCAACTGACTGGAGCCACCCAAGCACTCCCTGTCCTTTGTCTGTTTTAAAGAGCCATCCTAATAGGTGTGTAGTGACACCACATTATGGTTTTGATTTGCAGTTTCTTAATGATTAGTGATATGGAGCACCTCTTCATATACCTATTGGCCATTTGTTTATCTTCTTTGGAGAAATGTCTATTCAGGTCTTTTGCTTATTTTTCTTTTTATTTTCTTAAGTTTATTTGTTTTGAGAGAGAGAGAGTGCATGCATGTGAGAGAGAGTTGGGGAGGAGCAGAGAGAAAGAGGGAGAGAGAGAATCCCAAGCAGGTACCCCTGCTTGTTTTTGAAAACAGTTTTGTTGTTGTTCTTGTTACAGAGTTGTAGAAGTTGCTTATATATTTTTAAGATATTAACCCCTTATTAAGTATATGGTCTACAGATATTTTCTCCCATTCTGTAGGTTGTGTTTTTATTTTGTTAATTGCTTCACTTGTTATGCAGAATCCTTTTAATTTAATGTAGTCTCTGTTGTTCATTTTTGCTTTTGTTGCTTGTACTTTTGCTGTTAAATCCAAAAAAATCATTGTCCATTCCAATCAGAAGATTTTTCCCTCTGTTTCTTCAAAGAATTTTAGTTTTCAGGTTTTACATTTAAGTCTTTAATCCAGTTTGAGTTTATTTTTGTATATGGTGTGAGATAAGAGTCCAATTTCATTCTTTTGCATGTGGAAGCAACACTATTTCTTGAAGAGATCATCTTTTCTCTGTAATGTGTTTTTGGTATCCTTGTCAAGGATCAATTGACTGTATAAGTGTGGGTTTATTTCTGGGCTCTATATTCTATTACATTTTTTTTAATGTCTTTATGCCACTACTATACTCCTTTGTCTCCTGTAACTTTGTAATGTGTTTTGAAATCAGGCAATATGGTATCTTAAAATTTCTGAAAATTGCTTTGACTGAGGTCTTTTGTGGTTCCAAATGAATTTTAGGATTTTTTCCATTTTTGTAACAAATGCCATTGAAATTTTGATAAGGATTTTGTCCAAAATAGTAAAAATCATAGCAGCAAGAGAGTAGAATGGAGGTTGCAGCATCTGAGGGGAGGGGAAAATTGGGAGGTGGGGGGAGGTGTTGGTCAAGGGTTCAACGTTTCAGTTATGCAAGGTACGCGAGTCCTTGAAATTTTTACACATAGGGACTATGAATAACAGTGCTGTATTGTATATTTAAAACTCCAATAAGAGGGTAGATCTTACAGGGATGCCTGGGTGCTCAGTCAGTTAAGCGTCCAGCTCTTGATTTCGGCTCAGGTCATGATCTCATGGTTCATGAGTTCAAGCCCTGCATTGGGCTCTGTGCTGACAGTGCAGAGCCTGTTTGGGATTCTCTCTCTTCTTTTCTGTCTGCCCATCCCCTATCATGTGTGTTTTTTCTCTCTCTTTTTCTCTCAAAATAAATAAATAAACTTTAAAAAAAAGGGAGAGTAGATCTTATATTAAGTGTTCTTATCACAAAAGGAAAAGAAAACACAAGAGGCAGGAGGGAACTTTGGAAGTGATAAGTTTATGACATTGATTGTGATAATAGTTTTATGGTTATACACTTCTATTCATTGACATCAAATTGTACATGTTAAATATTTACAGCTTTCTATATATCAGTCATACCTCAGTAAAATTCTTTTTTTTTTAAGATTTAAGAAACCATATGAGAATTATAAATGCCTCATGCAAATGCCATGCCTTAGACTTCCTGAGTGTATTAACTGTTGTAACTGTCATGTCCCCTGAAGTAAACCTGAAAGATACACTTAGGGATTTGTTACATGAACTATTAACTCTTGTTGGAAATGAGGCATCTAGGCTACTTTGCTTCCTGAAGTGGCAGATAGTTTTCAAATAGATCTCAGTGGTGCTTTACTTTTGGTATTTATTCCCTGTGTAATTTTTTCCACTTGAATTTTGGCTGGACTTAGTGACTCACGTATAACAAAGAGGATATATCAAAAAATTAATGAAATGTTGATTCAAAGGTTAGGTTACAAAAGACCCTGGCTTCATTTCTGTTCAAACGCTCTTGGTTTTGTGCTCTGATGGAAGCCTGGTTGCTGTGTTATGAGCTGTTCTCTTACAGAGAGACCCACGTAATCAGGAGCTGAGGGAAGCATCTGGTCAATAGCTAGAAAGGAACTGATGCCCTCAGTCCAAAAACCTGTGAGAAACTGAACTCTGCCAGCAAACAAACCAATGGCCTTATGAGTGAATCTTCCCCTAGTCAAGTCTTGAGATGACTGCATTACGTCTTTGGTTCTAGCCTTGGAGAAATCCTGAGCTAGAAGACCCAGATAACTTGCACCCAGATTTCTAAGCTACAAAAACTGTGAAATTAAAAAAAAAAGTTTGTCGTTTTAGGCCAGCAAATTTTGGAGTCAATTTGTTATGTATAAATAGATAAGTTATAAGCCTGTCTGATGTGAATTTCATTTCCTTGCATCTGAATAGTCACCTGAGAAGTAGATACCTCCCTGAGAGCTGTGTACAATGATGTGCTGGACATTACAAGGATTCCTGTTGAAGAGGAATGCTTGATGTTGTCCTGTTGACAATGGTGGTTTCTATTTTGTATCCTACTGATGTCAAAATATAGCCTATACAAGTCTTGTAAATCAGAATTTTAGTTGTACTGTGAAGGTCCCTAATGATAGTGCAGACAGTCAAACCTAATATAGTCCAGATACCGTGCTAGAAACTGTACATAGAATTATAGAGACACTCTATGAGATCTCAAAGAAAATAGACATGGAGGCAAGCAAAATATGATATTTGATGTTTTAATTTATTAAATGCATATGTTATCTTATCTTGGTCCTTAGAACTTTAGAAAATGTCTGGCAAATTATCACTAGTTCCTACAAGGTAGATACTATAGTTAACAGATTGAAAAGCTGAACCTAAGAGAAATTAGTTGATTGGGTCGGTATTGCAGAACTAAAAAGTAGCAGATCTGGTTGAATCCTCCATCTTCATAAATTAAAAGTCTGTTCATTTGAAATTTTTAAAAAATGTTTATTTTAGAGAGAGAGAGAGAGGGAGAGAATGAATGAGTGGGGGAGGGGCAGAAGAGAGGGAGACACAGAATCTGAAGCAGAATCCTGAGCTGTCAGCACAGAGCCCGACACAGGGCTCGAACTCACAGACTGCGAGATCATGACCTGAGATGAAGTCAGATGCTCAACCGACTGAGCCACCCAGGCATCCCAAAAGTCTGTTCATTTTAATGGCCACACAGCAAGCACTGAAATATCATGGAGGATAAGGATACCCACTGTATATGGTAGGTTGGTAGGTTGGAGTGAGCTTTGAAGAAAGAAGAGTTTGGCCAAGAGATGAGATAGTTTGTGGGTTCTATATTTAATTTATTGAGGAAATACCAAACTGTTTTTCACAATGGCTTCACTATTTACAAGGGCTTTGATTTCTGCACATCCTTGCTATAAAATATGTTGGAAATAATTTACTGTTTTTAATTGCAAAATTATCAAAAATTTCTGAAGTTCATATGAGTTTGTTTCTGTTGGTTTATTTTTAATTTGTTTTTGTGGGATGATTCTCCTCATGGTACCTTGTTTTATTCTGGGCTCTATTGACTGTAAAATGCTTAGTGTCCATAGAAAATTATCTGTGGGCTTTCTCTGAGGCTTAGGATGAGTTGATTTTATCTTCAAAGTCTTTGAGTTGGCCAATTCCAGGAACCAAGGACCTTTCTTACCAAGGACCTCTTTTACCTTGTTTCTGCCTGAAGTTTTCAGAGCTACAAAGATGGTAAGAATTTTAGCTATAAATAAGCTTGAGTTTTACCTATAGCCCTAAAGTTTTTGTGGAATTATTTCTACACAGCATCCCCTTTCTCAGCCTGAGAGCCAAGACGTGTTTCCTTGCAGTTGCCTGGGATTGGGGCAGGGTAGGATGGGTTTATTTAGGTCATTCTTACCTAAGTGAATTGCCTTCTGAGGCACAGATTTCATTGCTCCTGAGCTTTCATTATGGTGCCCTGAGCCCTAGAAGACTCGAAAATCTAAGCCTTTTACAAGTTTAGAAAAAGCCCTCAGAACTAAGTGGTTTAAGTTCTTTACTCATTTCCTTGGATTCCTGCCTTTGCATAGATTTCAGTGTAATGATTCATAGCCTCTTGTCAGCTGTATATTCTTTTAGGAAGATTTTTAAATTATTTTAACATGAATTTTCAGTTATTTGTTTGCAGAAGGCTGATATAAATCCTTGGCCTGTGAAATGTTTTCCATGTCTCTTTCTTTGGTAGTTTTCCTTTTCCTTGCTCTTTCTGTGCTTCACTTCATGTAATTTCTTCTCATTTAGTTTCCATTTCTCAAATTCTCTCTTTACATATGTTTGATCAGTTGTTTAGCCCTCCCATTGATTTTGGGGTGTAGGGGTGTATAAAAGTACCTTACTATATAATCCAAATATGTTGAGTATGTTTGATGAGTTTTGACAGATGTTTACTATTGTGTAACAACACCCCAATTAGGATCTAAAATGTTTTCATACCCCAGTAAATTTTAAATTCTGTTGTGCTTCCTCCCAGTCAGTGATCCCCTTCTTTACCAGGCCACACTGTTCCAGTATCTATAACCAAAACTTAGTTTTCCCTGTTCTGCGCTGAAATTTTATATAGATGGTATCTTATTGAGTACTTATTTTGTATCTGGCTACTTAAACTGAGCATCATGTTTTTCAGATTAATGCATATTACTGTGTTTATCAGCACTTCAGTCCTTTTTATTTTGAGTATCATTCAGTTGTTTGAAAGTGTGTTCATCCATTCGCTTGGTAATGGGGACATCTGAGTTATTTCCAGATGTTTGCTAGTATAATGGTTATTATCTATTTTTATTTTGTGGAGTTATGTTGTCATTTCCCTTGTGTAATTACCTAAGAGTAGCATTGCTAGGGCAACTTATTTGAAAATTTATTCATTGAACACTTAAAAAAATTTATTTAAAAATCAAAAACAGGGATGCCTGGGTGGTTCATTTGATTGTCTGACTCTTGGTTTCAACTCAGGTCATGATCTTGCGGTTTTTGAGTTCAAGCCTCGTATTGGGCTTCATGCTGTCAGTGCAGAACCTGCTTAGCTCTCTCTCTCTCTCTCTCTCTCTGCCTCTCTCTCTCTGCCTCTCTCTCTCTGCCTCTCTCTCTCTCTCCCTCTCTTCCTCCCTTACTTGTGCTTTCCCCCTCTCTCAAAATAACTAAACTTAAATAAAACCCACAAACAAGCAGAGGGTTTTCAATGAAACCATAATCAGGGTACATGCAAATAAAACTATATAGTAATCAAACAGTTTAAAATCGATGGTAAAAGAACGTATCTTAAAAACTGCCAGAGAAAACAGAAACTACACACAGGGGAACAGCAATCTGAATGACATCTGGTTTTCCATAAGAAACATTGAAGGACAGAGGACAGTGAGATGACATCATTTCATTGCAATGCTGAAAAAAGTTGTTAACTTGAAATTCTATGTTAAAGGAAACTTTTTTTGAAAAATGAAAATGAGATACAGACATTTTAAATTACACAAAAGTTGGAAGAATTCATCAATGATATGTCTGCACTATAATACATACTGTAGGCTACTGGGCTTGCTGCAGCATTTGTGGTTATGCCTCCTTCCTTGCTAACCCTCTACCACCAACTTGGCTGCTTCAGTCATGTGCATGCCACTGCCTCTGTGGGTATGTCCTCCCTCATCACCTTCTTGACGTTTCAGTACTGCTTCTCCTCCTCCTCCTCCCTCCTCCTCCCTCTTCCTTCCTCCTCCTTCCTCCTCCTCCTCCTCCCCCTCCTCCTCCTCCTCCTCCTCCCCTTCTTCTTCTTCTTCTTCTTCTTCTTCTTCTTCTTCTTCTTCTTCTTCTTCTTCTTTGGGGTAGCTTAGTTTTACTTTCTATGTTCTTAATTCTACCTTAATTTTTTTCTTTAAATATTGAATGCACTTTTGTTATATTGTTAAATTTTGTATCTGAGATCTTTGGTCATCTAAAGAAATTTATTATTTGTTGTTTCTCCTGAATCATATGGTGGTTTGTTTTCTTTTGTGTTTGTTAATATTTTATTGGTTCAATTTAATCTGAGTGTACCCCAAAGATATAAATTGATGATACTTTCCTTCAGAGGATTTCATTTGTTTCTAATGGAAACTGGTGGGCTTTGCTGATTTAGTAGCACATTAGGCCTCTTTGAGGATCTGGGCTTAAGGTGGAGGAGTCCCAGGTTCATCCTCTACATCTTCATGTGGGCTCAAGATAGCTCAGCACTAATGTGGGCATTTATCCTGAGATAACTTGGCTTCCATATTCTCCTACAGTCCACAACTCTCAAATCTTGTTTTAACTTTCTGTTGCTGCTGTTTTTCCCTCCTTCTTTCCTCCCCTCCTTACTTCCTTGCAATTTATTATGAAGTCTGTTTTAATACACCCAGAAATTAGTTATAATGTTACATCTTCTAAACTGCCATTCAGCAGAGGGTGACAGATCAGAGTCTAATCTCTAGGTTGGGAATGTCATCCCCAGTCATTTAGTCTCAGTTGGTTTTTTCTTTGTGAAATGGAGACCCAGATAAGGCCACTTCAATATGATGCTGAGGACTGTTGAGGTATTGTTTGTGAATTCACTTTTCAACCATTGGTTACACAGCAGTTTGCACATAGAAGATATTCAATTAATCCTTGTCTAATGAACCAGTAGACGAACATAAAGGCTTTACCACCTGTGGACCTAGGGAGAAAAATTAGAGCATGCTTAGAAGTTTTCCTCTCAAGCTGGAGAAAGTCTTGGCAATGCTGCCCCCCTCCCTGTGAAGACATGCTGGGAGCAAACTAGAAATAAAAGGAAAATGTGAAGAAAATGTTGCTTGTGTGTATGGGATTCTACTGGGAATGCTTGAGAAGTGTAGATGGAAGGGGATGTGAGAAACATGTTGACAGGATAAAACACAAGATGGCCAGTGAACTTGAGAACAGCTGCGAAAGGAATGAGCACAACAATAACAATCAGAATTTGCCAGAAGGAGAAAATACTGAAATAATTATATGCTGTTTTTCATCTCAGGCCCTTATTGTCTGAAAAGCAGCTGTATGTGGTATGCACACTCTACTTGTCTTACTCTTTCCTCATTAATAAATCACCAATCATTGTATTCTTAGGTATGGTTTGCGCAATTTAATTTTCATTAGGTTTTTTTTTTTTTTTTTTGCTTGTTTTCAACACTAACACTAGCAGGCTCTCTCTCTCACACAATATTTTAATTAATAACTTAAAAAAAGTGAAATGAGGATTTTAAATCCTTTTTCCAGTTAAGAAAATTGAAGTTACTTTCTCATACTTTTTTCATTTGATTTGCAAGATAAGATACAGAATCTTCCCATTAGCATTATTTCCTTAGATTATCTCCCCTTGACCCCACAGCTCAGATTTCTCAGCAATAGTCATGGCATAGAACAGATTCCATTTTTTGTATGCATGAATTCTATGATGAATTTTTATGTCTTGTATGTATCTAAAGGGATTGGGCAGGTCTTAACATTTGGAGTTTAATTATTGGTATGGTTGCTTTTATAGTCCTTTATAGTCTTTTCTATTTAGTTGACAGATGTTTTCAAGAATCTCCTTTTTACTTTACTTTCTTTATTCCTTTCTGCAATAATAAATCAATGCCAATACAGGGTACTTTAATCTTAATGAGGAAAAAATAAGAGAAGTAAAAAGCTGTGTTAATATACAGAATGCATGCCGTGAGACACAGAGGTTTCAAAGTTTTGAGTTTGGCAGAAATAACCTCAGAGAGGAAAAAATGATCTTTTAAGTGATTTAGTGTCCACAGGATAAAAACAAACACAGTGTTTCCTAGTAGCTCAGAAATTACTGAATATTTTTTCTTGTTGTTTATCCTCAAAGAAAGAATGGTGAACAACTTCCTCAAAAGCATCCCTCCAGAAAGTACCTTGTGTTGGTGAGGTTATTTTTTCCTATATCTTTTGGGAGATATTTGACAAAACATAAAAATTAAGAACAATTCAGTGAAAGCAGTTCCATAAGGGCAGATGTGATACAGTCCACGTATGTAGTTTTCACTTAGAATTTATCTATCTATCTATCTATCTATCTAGTGTCCATATATACATTTACATAAAAATTTAAAAGATCCATGTAAAATGTACATTTTGATGAGTTTCGAGAAATCCATATACCTACATATGTATATATTCACTACAAACATTTTTGTCACATCCAAAATTCCTGTGCCCCATTCTAGTGAGCTCCCTCCCCCCACCTCACATCTTCCAAGGTACTACTGATTTGCTTTCTGTCACGAAAGATCTAGATTTGTCTTTGCTAGGATTTAATCTAAATGGAATCATAAATATGTAGTGTTTTATGTCTAGCTTCCTCTGCTCAGCCTAGTGCTCCTAGGATTCATCTTTATTGTTGAATGTATCTCTACTTCATTCATTTTTGTTGACTAGAAGTATATTATATAACTAGGCCATGTTTTAAAGCCCAATAGAAGTTTCTTTACCTAGAATATTGTTGACCTGATCCTTTGTGCTGAACGGTTTTTCTAGTATTTAAATATATTAATTCCCCAAAGAAAATGTTATTATGTCACATACTTATATGCTAATGTAGCAAGATATTAAAATACATTTTTTCCCTGTCATTATTGGCTAAAACCTCAAGAAACTAGGTGGCAAATACTACCTTATTCCAAAGTGAGGTATAAATCTACCTGAATGGAACGTAGAAAGCAGACAGTCAAGAACTGTTTTTTTTTTTTTTTTCAGCTTAATTTACCTCACACTTCTGTTATCTAAAAGACATTAGAGAGACCAAAAGAATGGCTGGGAATTTGAGCTAAACTTTCTAGACTGTTGTTAATATGCCATCAGTCCTATGGACTTATCATGAGCAATGGTGTTGATAGTTCTTTCTTGTCAAATGAAATGGGCTTCAAGAAGGTCACTTGCCAGACTTGATCCTGTGCCCCTGAAGCGGTTAAGGTGAAGAGTTTGGTACTGGACCTATGCTTGAGAGGTCTAAAAGTGAAAGGGTGTGGCTGGACTGCATGTCTGACAGTAGAGGGAAGGTTAGTAGATGCATTGTAGAAGTACCTGTGCTGTTCTACCAATGATGAGTCTTGTGTGTGTGTGTGTGTGTGTGTGTGTGTGTGTGTGTGTGTGTTGGGGGGGATAATAGAACCTGAAGCCATGTTGGTTTAAAAAAATTTTTTTAATGTTTATTTACTTTTGAGAGACAGAGACAGAGCACAAGTGGGAAAGGGACAGAGAGAAGGCTCCAGGCTCTGAGCTGTCAGTGAGAGCCCAATGCAGAGATTGAACTCACAAACTGTGAGATCATGACCTGAGCCGAAGTCAGACACTTAACCAACTGAGCCACTCATGAACCCCTAACCTGAAGCCATGCTAAAGGGATATTGTCCAATGAATACCCTGAAGGGATGATGGAACATTAAAAAAAAATAAAAGAGATTATTTGTGAAAATTTCCATGTATACCCATTGGTTGAAAGGGGGTATATTTTCCATGTTAGGGAACTGTAGGAAAAGACTGCAATAATTGATTCAAGGGGATTCTCCAAAGAACCCCTGAAATTATCCTATGAGAGAGAGCCAGCTTGAATATATCAAGTCCAGAGAGCCCAGACATGAGCATATGGCAGGCTGGTAAGCTAAGACCTTTCTACTCTTCTTCTTTTTTTTTTTTTTTTTTAATTTACATCCAAATGAGCTAGCATATAGTGTAACAATGATTTCAGGAGTACATTCCTTAGTGCCCCTTACCCATTTAGCCCATCCACCCTCCAATAACCCTTCTAGTAACCCTCAGTTTGTTCTCCATATTTATGAGTCTCTTCTGTTTTGTTCCTCTCCCTGTTTTTATATTATTTTTGTTTCTCTTCCCTTATGTTCATCTGTTTTGTCTCTTAAAATCCTCATATGAGTGAAGTCATATGATTTTTGTCTTTCTCTGTCTGACTAATTACACTTAGCATAATACCCTCCAGTTCCATCCATGTAGTTGCAAATGGCAAGATTTCAGTCTTTTTGATTGCCGAGTAATACTCCATTGTATATATATATACCACATCTTCTTTATCCATTCATCCATCGATGGACATTTGGGCTCTTTCCATACTTTAGCTATTGTTGATAGTGCTGCTATAAACATGGGGGTGCATGTGTCCCTTCAAAACAGCACACCTGTATTCCATGGGTAAATGCCTAAAAGTGCAATTGGTGGTTCATAGGGTAGTTCTATTTTTAGTTTTTTGAGGAACCTCTATACTGTTTTCCAGAGTGACTGCACCAGCTTGCATTCCCACCAACAATCCAAAAGAGATCCTCTTTCTCTGCATCCTCGCCAACATCTGTTGTTGCCCGAGTTGTTAATGTTAGCCATTCTGACAGGTGTGAGGTGGTTTCTCATTGTGGTTTTGATTTGTATTTCCCTGATGATGAGTGATGTGGAGCACGTTTTTGTGTGTCGGTAGGCCATCTGGATATCTTCTTTGGAGAAGTGTCTTTTCATGTCTTTTGCCCATTTCTTCACTGGATTCTTTGTTTTTTGCATGTTGAGTTTGATAAGTTCTTTATAGATTTTTCCATACGAACCCTTTATCTGATATGTCGTTTGCAAATATCTTCTCCCATTCTGTCGGTTGCCTTTTAGTTTTGCTGATTGTTTCCTTCCCTCTGCTTTTTATTTTGATGAGGTCCCAATAGTTCAGTTTTTCCTTTTGTTTCCCTTAGCTTTGGAGACATGTGGAGTAAGAAGTTGCTGTGGCCAAGATCAAAGAGGTTTTGCCTGCTTTCTCCTCGAGGATTCTGATGGCTTCCTGTCTTACATTTAGGTCTTTCATCCATTTTGAGTTTATTTTTGTGTATGGTGTAAGAAAGTGGTCCAGGTTCATTTTTCTCTATGTCGCTGTCCAGTTTTCCCAGCACCACTTGCTGAAGAGACTGTCTGTATTCCATTGGATATTCTTTCCTGTTTTGTCAAAGATTAGTTGGCCATATGTTTGTGGGTCCATTTTTGGGTTCTCTATTCTGTTCCATTAATCTGAGTGTCTGTTCTTGTGCCAGTACCATGCAGTCTTGATGATTACAGCTTTGTAATACACCTTGAAGTCTGGGATTATGATGCCTCCTGCCTTGGTTTTCTTTTATAATTTGGCTATTCAGGGTCTTTTCTAGTTCCATACAAATTTTACGATTGTTTGTTCTAGCTCTGTGAAGAATGCTGTTATTATTTTGATAGGTATTGCATTGACTATGTAGATTGCTTTGGGTACTGTTGACATTTTAACAATGTTTGTTCTTCATATCTAGGAGCATGGCATCTTTTTCCATTTTTTTTGTGTCTTATTCAATTTCTTTCATAAGCTTCCTATAGTTTTCATGTATAGATTTTTCACCTCTTTGGTTAGATTTATTCCTGTGTATTTTATGGTTTTTTTGTGCAATTGTAAATGGGATCGATTCCTTGATTTCTCTGTCGCGTCTGTTGGTGTATAGGAATGCAACTGATTTCTGTGCATTGATTTTATATCCTGCAACTTTGCTGAATTCATGGATTAGTTATAGCACTTTTTTGGTGGAATCTTTTGGGTTTTCCATAGAGAGTATCATGTCATCTGTGAATAGTGAAAGTTTGACCTCATCCTGGCCAAACTGGTTGACTTTTCTTTGTGTTGTCTGATTGCAGAGGCTAAGACTCCCAATACTATGTTGAATAACAATGGTAAGAGTGAACATCCCTGTCTTGTTTCTGACCTTAGGGGGAAAGCTCTCAGTTTTTCCCCATTGAGGATGATATTAGTGTTGGGTCATTCATATATGGCTTTTATGATCTCGAGGTATGCTCCTTCTATCCCTACTTTCTTGAGGGTTTTTATCAAGAAAGGATGTTGTCAAATGCTTTCTCTGCATCTATTGAGAGGATCATATGGTTCTTGTCCTTTCTTTTATTGATGTGATGAATCACATTAATTGTTTTGCAGATATTGAACCAGCCCTGCATCCCAGGTATAAATCTCACTTGGTTGTGGTGAATAATTTTTTTAACGTATTGTTGGATCCGGTTGGGTAATATCTTGTTGAGGATTTTTGCATCCATGTTCATCAGGGAAATTGATCTATAGTTCTCCTTTTTAGTAGGGTCTCTGGTTTTGAAATCAAGATAATTCTGGCCTCATAGAGTTTGGAAGTTTTCCTTCCATTTCTACTTTTTGGAATAGTTTCAAGAGAATAGGTGTTAGTTCTTCTTTTAAATGTTTGGTAGAATTCCCCTGGAAAGCCATCTGGCCCTGGACTCTTGTTTTTTGGCAGATTTTTGATTAATAATTTGATTTCCTTACTGGTTATGGGTCTGTTCAAGTTTTCACTTTCTTCCTATTTCAGTTTTGGTAGTGTATATGTTTCTAGGAATTTGTCCACTTCTTCCAGATTACCCATTTTACTGGCATATAATTGCTCATAATATTCTCTTATTGTTGTTTGTATTTCTGCAGCGTTGGTTGTGATCTCTCCTCTTTCATTCTTAATTTTATTTTTTTTTTCTTTTTTATCAAACTGGCTAGTGGTTTATCAATTTTGTTAACTATTTCAAAGAACCAGCTTCTAGTTTCATTGATCTGTTTTCATCTACTGTTTTTTTGGTTTCGATAGCATTAATTTCTGTTCTACTCTTTATTATTTCCTCTCTTCTGCTGGTTTTGGGTTTTATTTGCTGTTCTTTTTCAACCTCCTTAAGGCATAAGGTTAGGTTGTATATCTGAGACCTTTCTCCCTTCTTTAGGAAGGCCTGGATTGCTATATACTTTCTTCTTATGACCACCTTTGCTGTGTTCCAGAGGTTTTGGGTTGTGGTGTTATCATTTTCATTGACTTCCATATACTTTTTAATTTCCTCTGGAAGTGCTTGGTTAGCCCATTCATTCTTTAGTAGGATGTTCTTCAGTCTCCAAGTATTTATTATTTTTCCAAATTTTTCCTTGTGGTTGATTTCGAGTTTCATAGCATTGTGGTCTGAAAATATGCACGGTATGATCTCGATCTTTTTGTACTTACTTAGGTCTGATTTGCATCCCAGTATATGGTCTTTTCTTGAGAACATTCCATGTGTACTGGAGAAGAATGTATATTCTGCTGCTTTAGGGTGAAATGCTCTGAGTATATCTGTTAAGTCCATCTGGTGCCATTCAAAGCCATTGTTTCCTTATTGATTTCTTGATTAGATAATCTGTCCATTGCTCTAAGTGAGGTGTTGAAGTCTCCTACTATTATGGTATTACTATCAATGAGTTTATGTTTGTGATGAATTGATTTATATATTTGGGTGCTCTACCTTTGGTGCATAAATGTTTACAATTGTTAGCTCCTCTTGGTAGATAGACCCCTTGATTATGGTATAGTGCCATTCTGCATCTCTTGATACAGTCTTTATTTTAAAGTCTAGATTGATATAAGTATGGCTACTCTGGCTTTCTTTTGTTGACTATTAGCATGATAGATGGTTGTCCATCCCCTTATTTTCAAACTGAAGTTGTCTTTAGGTCTAAAGTGGGTCTCTTGTAAACAGCATATAGATGGATCTTGTTTTCTTATCCATTCTGTTACCCTGTGTCTTTTGATTGGAGCATTGAGTCCATTGATGTTTAGAGTGAGTACTGAAAGATATGAATTTATTGCCATTATGATGTTTGTGGAGTTGGAATTTCTGGTGGTGTTCTCTGGTCCTTTCTAATCTTTGTTGCTTTTGGTATGTGAATATATATATATGTACATATACATATATATGCATATACATGTACATATACGTACATATATATATATATATATATATATATATATATGTGCATGTGTGTATGTGTGTGTGTGTGTATTTTCATCTTTTCTCCCCTCAGAGAGTCCCCCTTAAAATTTCTTGCAGAGCTGGTTTAGTGGTCACAAATTCCTTTAATTTTTGTTTGTCTGGGAAACTTTTTATCTCTCCTTCTAGTTTGAATGACAGCCTTGCTGGATAAAGAATTCTTGGCTGCATATTTTTCTGACTCAGCAGACTGAATATATCCTCCCACTCCTTTCTGGCCTGCCAAGTTTCTGTGGATAGGTTTGCTGCAAACCTGATCTGTCTTCCCTTGTAGGTTAGGGACTTTTTTTCCCTTGCTGTATTCATGATTCTCTCCTTGCCTGTCTATTTTGTGAATTTGACTATGATATGCCTTGTTGATGGTCAGTTTTTGTTGAGTCTAATGGGGGTCCTCTGTGCTTCTCTGGATTTTGATGTCTGTGTCTTTCCCCAGGTGAGGAACATTTTCTGCTATGATTTGCTCACATAACCCTTCTACCCCTATTTCTCTCTCTTCCTCTTCTAGGACTCCTATGATTCTGATGTTGTTCCTTCTTAATGAGTCAGTGATTTCTCTAATTCTTAAATCGTGCTCTTTTGCCTTAATCTCCCTCTTTTTTCCTGCTTCATTATTCTCTAGAAGTTTTTTCCTCTATATTGCTGATTCTCTGTTCTGCCTCATCCATCCTTGCTGCCGCTGCATCCATCCATGATTGCAGCTCAGTTATAGCATTTTTAATTTCCTTCTGGCTATTTTTTTATTTCTTTTATCTCTGCAGAAAGGGATTCTACTCTATTTTAGTCTCCAGCTAGTATTCTTATTTTTTTAATAATGTTTTCATTTATTTTCAAGACAGAGAGAGACAGAGCATGAGCAGGGGAGAGGCAGAGAGAGAAGGAGACACAGAATCTGAAGCAGGCTCCAGGCTCTGAGCTGTCAGCACAGAGACTGACATGGGGCTGGAAATCACAGACTGTGAGATCATGACCTGAGCCGAAGTTGGATGCTTAACCAACCGAGCCACCCCGGCGCCCCAAGCTAGTATTCTTATTATCGTGATTAAATTCTGGTTCAGACATCTTGCTTGTATCTTTGTTGGTTAAATCCTTGGCTATTGTTTCTTTGTGCTCTTTTGGGGTGAATTCCTTCGTTTTGTCATTTTGAAGAGAGAAAAGGAATTAATGAGGTAGAAAAATTGAAATTAAAAAAATTAAGATTAAAAAAATATTAAGATTGAAAAGTAAACACACACACACACACACACACACACACACACACACACACACACACAAATAGATGATTCTAGATCCTAAGTGTGTTTTGGTCTGGATGTTGAAAGTGGTTTGACAGATTAGAGAAAAAGAAAGGGGGGGGAGAAGAGGAAAAAAAATAGAAATTGAGAATTTGAAAAAATGAATACACTGAAGAAAACTAAAATGAGATGATGGGGGTAAAAGAGAATTTGAAAAATGTACACAAAAGTAAAGAATATAGTAGAAAAAAATTAAAGAAGTACATTTTTAATAAAAACTGAAAATAAATATGAATTTTTTTTGTATTCAAGAAAAAAGAAAAGAAACAAAAAGAAAAAAAGATTTAAAAAAAGGAAATTGAAAATTTGAAAAAGTGAATACACTCTAGTTGACTAAAATAAAATTATGGAAGTAAAATAGAATATGAAAAAATTTACATAAAAGCAAAAAAATAGTAGAAAAATTTAAAAAATACCTTTAATAGAAATTGAAAGTAAAAATGAAGTTTTTCTCTTTCTGCATTCAAGAAAAAGAAAGAGAAAAAAGAAAAAAAGAAAGAAAAATAAAAAGGATTTTTTTTTAGAAAATTGAAAAGGTGAGTACACTGAAGTAGACTAAAATAAAATGATGGAAGTAAAATAGAATATGAAAAAATTTATACAAAAGTAAAAAATATTTGAAAAATTATTGAAAAGTATTTTTAACAAAAACTGAAAATAAAAATGAATTTTTTCTCTTTATGTATTCAAGGAAAAGAATAGTGTAAAATAGAAAGAAAAAAGAAAATTGAATAGATGGACTTGCTAGCAGATTGAAATAGGACTGAAATTACTTTGTTTTCCAGCTGAAGTCAGACTATGTAGTGCTTTATAGTCCACAAACTAGGTAGGCAGTGAGACTTGTGTTTTTGAGAGTGAAGTTGGCCCAGTAGGGCGGGGCTCAGTGTAAGGGCTCTGTTCTCCACTAGATGGTGCTGCCAGCCTACTGGGGTGGATTGTTGCCATGCTTATAAGTGTGTATGTGCATGCACAGGAGCGGTAAAAATGGCGCCACCCAGCTACCCAGTCTGTTCTCTCCGATCAGCAATATCACACCCGTCCTCTGTCTTCACCTTTTGTCTGTTCCCTGCTTCTTCACTGTCTGTGACCAAGCCCCAGGCAGTACCTCTGTCCTGAGTTTTTTCTCAAATGCGGCTGTTTTTCCTGGCCCCTTACATCTAAAGGACTGCAGCTTTGACCCGTTCCACCCCTCTGTGAGAGGGTCTCACTGAGCAATGGCAGAATGAGCAATGGCTGAATATCGGCTGCACCCAGGAACGCTTTGTTGGACCCTGCTGCTGCCTGTGCCCTGAGACTGCGGCCAGGTGCCAGCCCGCCCCAGGAAAAGTTCTCGAGATAGTGTAGCAGCAGCATTTCAGGGATTATGGAAAATCACAACACACATCTGGCACCAGCCTTCACGCTTAACGACCTTGTTCCAGCACCAGCGAATGTGGCCGTTTTTGGGGTCTTCTGGGACCAGATGGCTTCAACGGTCTCTACCAAATGTCATTCCAGCAGTGGAACTGCTTCTCCCTGTGTGGCCTGAGAATCTCCTGGACCCTACTCTGTTCTTGAGGATTCGCTCTTCCCACTAGAGCATCAAGCTGCGGAGTTGCAGACTTTGTGCTCCCCTTGTTTGCAATCTTAATGGCATTTAAACCCTCTCCTTTCTCCCTTTTTAGTTTAGTCCCTGTGGCTGTTTCCAATTTTCCACTTTTTCTCCAGCTGCTTTTGTGGAGGGATGCTTTTCCTGTATTCTCACCCCCTCCCCAGTCTTTGTCCTCTCTCCGCCCACAAAAGTTGTTCCCTACCCTCAGCAGCTTCTCGCTCCCCAAATTCACCTCTCCGCACTGCATACCTGCTGAATTCTGTGGGTCAGGTTGTGCAGATTGTTGTGTTAATCCTCCAGTTTTCTAGGTGTGTGGGATGGTTTAGTGTTGGTCTGGCTGTATTTCATGGACGTGAGACACACAAAAAGCTTACATGCTGTTCCACCATCTTGGCTCCTCCCTCAAGATCTTTCTACTCTTAAACCTTTTCTACCTCCTGTGTATTCAACCCTGGAGATATGGAAGCAACCTAGTAAATAGGGAAAGAGGATTATAAGCACAGAAGGAGTGGAAAATAAATTACATAACTTTAAAGGGGGACTAAGCTGAGAGGATGCAGTATTTATTTTATTCTTACATCTGATTGGACATAGAGCTAATTAAGTGATGGCTACTTTGTGGTTTAGAAGCAGCAGCTGAGGAACAGTTATTAAATAGGCATACAGAGGATGTCTGGATAGTAGAGAAGAAAAGGATAATACTTTTTTTTTAGATTGTATTCCATAAGCGCATGTTGTTCAGAATTCATATAATTTGTGTGTGCTTGCATTACTGGAATTTTATTTTCATAAATAAATTTTACTGGCCAAAATGGCTAATAATAACCACAATTAATGTATTATCAGTATGAAATCATTGCTACAACCTATTATGAAACTCACTACCGTGTCTTCTAATAGATGACTACCATGCCATCAGCAACAAATTATTTATAGCCTGGTAGATCTAACCTTTTCACATGCCATATAGTATGAAAAAAATGCTTTAATTTTTAAAGTGCTTTAATTTGTAAAATGGATGATTACAAAAATAGAATCTCTGTTAGAAGGATTTGAAGCTTGAATCATTCTGGTGGGTAGCCTCCTGGATACAATCTTCTCTTGTATCTGGAGCCACTTTCTGGCTGCATGCCTTTTAGGTAACTCTCCAGAAGTATCAGCTCAGATGATACATATTGGCTGGCAGAGAGTGTTTAAAATGGCAACAAGTATTTCGAGGTAGGCAGCTGGGATTTTGGTCTGAGGAGGTTTAACGAATTCCAAGTGAAGCTGGCTTCATCTCATGGCAAGAATAAAGTGGCAAGAGGTAGGTAAACTATCAGGTTCTAAATCAAGTGGAGAAATTGGAGTTCCTAATTACAGAGTCAGAAGACAACTGGGTCCAGGTTGACATGGAGATAATTGCTGTCCAGTCCATCTGCTCTAGAAGTTGGGAGTAAAGTCGCAGAAGTAATGCAGAAACCACCTACTGTATTTGGGGAGTTAAAATTTCATCTCTACCATCTTGCTTTAGTCAGTCACTAATAACCTTGAGGTGGAAAAAGCCAGTGGTCTTGTTACTAGTATTATTTTCGCACTTTGATGCATTTGATACTTTTTTCCTTCTTGAAACACTTTATTCACTATCCTTCACAGGTAGATCCTTCTCATTGGTTACTCCTTAATCTCCTTCACTGTGTTAGAATGGCTTATATTAGGATTTTGTATATTGGAATGGCATAGGTCTCCATCTGCATACTTATTTGATTCCCTGCCCAAACACACTCTCTAGGAGATTCTAACCATCCCATGTTTTAATGCCATGTATCTGCTGACAAAAATCCCAATGTATAATATCATCCTTGACTTTTCTCTGGATTCCAGGGTGCTGTCTAACAGCTTACTCACTGTGCCACTGTGATGATTTTTGCCATCAAACCTGCTATTCCTCTGGTCTCCCTTTTTCAATAAATGGCAACCCCAGTGTTAGTTTTAGGATAGAAAAAAAAGGTAAGGTCATTCTGGAACTGTCTCTTCCTCTGATATTCTATATCTGTTATGGGCTGAATTGTGGCTGTACAAAATTCATATATTGAAGTCCTCACCCACAATACATCAAAATATGATTGTACTTGGTGATGGGGCCTTTATTTAAAGAAGTAATTAAGGTAAAATGAGGTCATAGGTATGGGTCCTGATTCAATTTTACTGTTGTCCTTATAAGAAGTGGAGATTGGGACAGAGATACACAAAGTGGAAGGACTCTGTGAAGGTAGAGGGAAAAGAAAATGGCCATTTTCAAGTGAAGGAGAAAGGCCTCAGAAGAAACCAGTCCTGTCAACACCTTGATTTTGGACTTCAGCCTCCAGAACTGTGAGATGATGGATTTCTATTGTTTAACCACCCAGTCTGTGGTGTTTTGTTATGGCAGCCCTAGCAGACTAATAAAACCTCTAATCCCTTAGTCACTGCTCTTATTTCTGATGTAAAACATGTATCCCAGATCGGATCATTTGCCGTCACCTCCTGTGTTCCTTTCATGATGCAAATCACCACAACTTTTATTTGGTTGCTCTAATAGCTTCTCAACTGCAACACCTACTTTCATTTGTTCTCTTTTCAGTTATTTCTATCAAGGTGCCACAACAATTCACTTAGGCTGAAACCTTTCTCTAGCTTCCCGGGGTAAAATTTAAAAAATCCTACTCTGGATTATAAGACCTTACATGATTTGTTCCTACTCCCTCTCACCCCCTCCTTGGCACCTTCTCTCATTATCTTTTCACCATTCTCCTTTTGGCTTCCTCCTTCTTGTTTTTTGAGTACTCCATGCTTGCTTTTATCTCAGGAACTATGAATTACCTAGTCCCTCTGGAGATATATGGAGCTTTTCTCTCATACTTCCTGCAAGATTTTGCTCAAATGTGGATTCATCAAATGGAAGTTCTTGATTACGCAGTGTAAAATGGCTTTCCTATCCTAGTCAACCTCATTGTCCTTGCATGCTTTAGTTTCCTTTGTAACACTTACTAAATTCAATATTTATTACTTAAAATCCATCCCTCTAGAATGTAAATTCTAACATTAACTAGAATTTTGTTTTTTAACTGCTTCATTGCCAGCTCATATCATGGTACCTGGCACAATGCACAGGAAATATTTACTGATTACTGAGTTATGGTCCATGAATGTGTTCCCTGTAAGATTGGCTTAGGACAGGAGCAGAGCTGAATGTTGAGAATACTGGGGTTTGTGCTTGGGAAGAACTGCCCAAAACACTGAATTCCAAACTCTGTTTTGATAGGTTCAACAGACTGAACAATTCAAAGTGGTTATGTAAATAACTATTTGCCTGCCCCAACCAATGTCTACAGAAGGCCACTAATAATGCAGTACTCTAGGGGTGCCTGAGTGGCTCAGTTGGTTAAGCATCTGACTTTGGCTCAAGTCACGATCTCACAGTCTGTGGGTTTGAGCCCTGCCTCAGGCTCTGTGCCGACAACTCAGAGCCTGGAGCCTGCTTTGCTTCTGTGTCTCCCTCTTTCTCTGTCCCTCTCACATTTGTGCTCTGTGTCTCTCTCCCTCAAAAATAAATAAACATTGAAAAATTTTTTTTTACAAATGTAGTACTGTTGGTTGATTTGCAAAAGACAGTAAGTTTTATATGGGTTGCTCTAGATTCTGTATCTATATGTTTCTTTTTCCCTTTTGTTTATTAGGCTTATTTATTTTCTCTTCCTTGCATTTCAGTATAGTGGGATTTGATCTGTGAGATCCTAGAAAAGAGAACAGGGCTCAATGTATGGAGGTTTGGGAAAAACTCTGTCCCAACTTTATAAAATGCTCTCTAGAAGTCAGAGCTGTCCAGGGGTAGCCAGCCTACATTAGCAGGTGGTATATCTCTGTCAGTTTTAATGTTATACTTGGAGGAACACAGGTGCAAGTTGCAGAGAGGGACAAAAGCACTGGATTTCAATTTTACGTGGCTTTAGGTTAATTGATTCTCTTACCAGGCTTTATAGGGCAGGTGGACAGAATAGATACAGAAAACAATATATCTATTAACATCAATGGAAGACAAGATAGTCTTATAGCTGTTTATTTACATCTGTGCATTTTCTCTGTTAGTAGATCACAAACCAATCAAGGACATTGATTAAATAACTGAACAATAATAATGATTATGACATCAATGCTGATGGCATCAGTGATAAGGTTCTTTAAAACATATTTTTTATTGATTCTTAAAAGTTATGACTATACAGTGTCTCTTCTTGAAAATTAGAAAATGTGAATTAAAATTCAAATTACTCACAGATAGCCAGAATTGGCCTTTGGTTACCCTGGGTCTTTTTCCTATGCAGAAAAGAATTTCCCTTCCCTACCCTTCTGTTCCCTTCCCTCCCCTCCCCTCCTCTCCTCTCCTTTCCTCCCCTCTTCCCTCCCCTCCCCTCTCCTCCCTTCCCCTCCCCTCCTCTCCTTTCTTTTTTGTAATTATGATATCAGACAGATGTTGATTCAAATTGTGCCTTCAAACATGGTAACCCTGTGAGAAACGTCAAGTTATTCCTATGAATCTTAGATTCACTATTAATAAAAGGTGGCTAATAATAGTACGTATTCCAATTTAGTCTATAGTATTGAGAAGTAATAGTAGCAAAATAAATAAAGCATTTAGCATAGAGTCTCACTCACAGCAAGTGCTCGATATAACTTAGCATAAGCAACACATACTAGAGTGTTAATAGATATAATAATTATTATTCTGTGTTTGCAGTGGCTGTCCTCACAGGGAACAGATCTAAAGGATGAGAGTCTATTACTTCATGTTGCAAATGGTAGGCCTACCTCGTTTGTAAGAGTAAACTGGCCTTAGTCGGCTCTGTGTTCCCATCTCAGACCGTACTTTTGTTTGCCGCGTAAATTAGAGGCCAGCACAGTGTGAGAACAGCCCTGGTATAATAAACTGGGAAATCTGCACAACCTGCAGGGGTGGCTTGTGTCCTCATTATTGGAGAAGAAAATGTATTCAGCATCACCCAGGCCCTTTTGTGCTCACATTTCCATATTGATTAAACCTCACCATTCCTGACTTCAAATTGCTCTCTCATGCCTCATCTCCTTGTTGCCTTGCCATCTGTTTAATGTGTCTCTTGCTGGCCCGATGATCTAGCCTTCATTTTTCTTTGCATGTATTCCACAACCAATCCAGTAAAAATAAAAATGATAAATGAGCATCTATTGAGTGCCTACTATATTTCTGATATTTTGCATAATGTTACTTAATTTACGGTAAGTAAATCGAATGGGTGTTACATCTATTCCTACTTGACAAATGAAGAAACAGTTCACTGACCATAAAGCTACAAATAGGAAGAACTGGGGTTCGAACTACATATCTGCTGCTCTTACCACCAGTCTATTCTTTCCAGTGCTTATAGGTAATACCATGTGTTAGGTGATGTGGAAAAAACTGAACTAACTGAAGTAAGGCCCCTGCTCACAAAGAGCTTACAGTGTAGATCAGGATTCAAAAAGGCAGAGGCTTACAGCATCCTAATAGGTAATGGAAATGAATGCAGCTGTCTGTCCATGCAAATGTAATGATAGGTGTTGGGAAATAGGATAAATTGGAGAATTCAGTTTTCTTTTCAAAAATGAAGTCGAAACTTTGTACCCATGGGGGAAGCTATGTCTAGTGTTGCCTTCTAAATTTGTAAAAGAAACAGAAACTCAGGACTTCTGTGTGTAATCTTCTTTTTTTAGATATTGGAAACTAAGAACACAATGATAATAGCAACAAAGCAATATATAGACCTATAGAATGAGAAGAGCCTGTTATCTTTCCCAGAGATGTCTGGCAAGCTTATATCTTTTCTAGTTCTGCAGAAATGAGTTGTGGAATGTTATCAGACCAATCCTGAATAAGCCTGGAAAATGTGAGCATGGTGTATGAGAGTTTGGCTATATATTGTTTAGTCCATGTTTATATTGTGAATTGCAGAACTTTGAGATTCATGGATGCTTCAGGTCAAGATGAGGTGGTTCTTGGCACCTATGCTGATTAGGTAAAAGGTGACTGCTATGTCTCCAAGAGTTCTTAATGTGATTCTTGCTCATACAAATATTGTCACCTGCACCTGTGAGGCTTTGGAAATCTACACATATCTCTCCATGTTGGAGACTCTGGCTATTTTTTTCTGCTGGGTATCCTGACTATGATGATTTTATTTTATATAATTCATATAGGGAAACCATGTTTGATTTACCTCTACTTTTTTATATTAGGTATTTGTGCAGTTTTTAACTATTCTTGGCATTTGTCAAGAGTGGTTATGTTAGATTAAAAAAATACACCTATGAACTTTAATCTGCATACTGATGACTGAAGATCTCTGGTCTAGGTCCTAAAATAAATGTGTCCATTAGACATGAAAATTTACCGTCTAGATGTACACACATACAAATCCAAAAAACCGAAAAACCAAAACAAAAAACAAAGAAGAGATAAAACTAGATTCAGGAGTCCTATGGGAAGATTAGTTACTGAGTCTGAGAGGAGCAGCATAGGCTGGGCCTCAAAGTGTGGAAGCATTTTGATGGGTAGGACATAGAAGGCCATTCCAAATATGGAGGAAGCACAGCGATAAAGAAGGTTTCAGGTAGGAACTAATGAACAAAATTTGTTCCAGGGAACCAAAAAGAAAGCAGTCTCAACATGTGAAGTTTCCTAGAAAGGACTTCTGAATTATAAGGGCCAAGAACTTCAGATTATACGCAGTAGGGATGGAAAGGACATTGATTATTTTCTAAGAAACCTTTGAGTCTATGAATATTTCTGTTCCTTTGATGTGCATATAACTAAGTTCAGGCACTACATAGATTAAAATGAATTAAAAACCCACTTCTTTGCTTCATGATGTTTCCAGTTTAATGGGTGAGATCAGCGTGGATCACAAAAGCATGCAAATAAACATAGTTTCAAATGGTGTTAAATATCATAAGGGCATGTAACCACAGGAGGACACAAAAGGATCTTTGCAAACAGAAATGAATTCTTGGAGGTGATTCTTAGACATGTGAGATAAGGTTTGAAAGGAGAATAAAGTTAAACAGAAGAAGGGGCAGACAAAACTGCATGTATGAATGAATGGCCTGAGGAGAAAGAAGCATGGCTTTTGAGAGAGAAATACCAGTATGGTCGGAATACAGACAGACAGGGATGAGGCTTGGCTGAGGTAGAAAGGCTCTAAAAGATTATGGTCTTTATTTCAAAGGAAATGGAAAACTATTAAATGGTTTAGAAGGGGAAGATGACATGGTTACATCTGAATTTCCAAAAGGCAGCTAGTCAGAGGACTTAAGAACACTTGACTCCTTCAGCAGTAACCAACCTCTTTTTCCTCTGGAATAGTCATAGGAATCATAATCCCAAAACAGACAAAGGAAAGCAAAGTGGATTTTAGTTAGACTTAAGAGCATATTACACATCTCTTTTGTGGCATTTCATTATCCTCTCAGCCACACCTCTTACCCTAGGAATACTTTTGAGACTGATATCTTGAGGTTTTGACAGGTGGAGTGAGACAGTGCCTTGGTTCAGGCCTGCACCTTCTATTCTTCACTTTTTTCTCTGATGTTGTAGGATCTCTTCTGCATCCATGTGAAAACTGGAAGTGTGTGGCTACCCTTGACCAAGGTGGGCATAGGGAATAGATAAATACTTCACCATTAGTCTACTGGGGCAGACAGTTTTGAAACGATTTTCCAAGGAAGGATTCTTGTTTATTTACTAATGTATTTGCTTTCCCCCACTCAGCTTTATTGAAGTATTATCAACAATAAAAATAGTATATATTTAGGTTGTACAATATAATTTTTAAAGGTTTACAATATGATGTTTTAATACATACATACATTGTGAAATAATTACAGTCAAGTTAAGCAGCACATCTATCACCTCACATAGTTACCCCCTTTTTTTTATGATGAGAGCACGTAAGATCTACTCTCCTGGAAGATTTCAAGTATTATTAATAGTAGTCACCAATATCTTCATTAGATCTCCAGAACTTATTCATCTTATAACTGAAAGTTTATATCCTTTGACCAACATTTCTGCATTTACCCATCGCCCTTCCCCCAGCCCTTAACCAACTGCCATTCTACCTTGGTTCTATGAGTTTGACTTTTTTAGATTCTACACATAACTGAGATCATACAATGTTTGTCTTTCTGTATCTGGCTTGTGTAATGTCTTCCAGTTTCATCCATATTCTCACAAATGGCAAGGCTTCTTTTTAAAGAGTGATTAATATTCCATTTCATTTATATACATCTCACATTTTCCTTATTCATTCATCCATCAATGGACACTTAAGTTTCCTTATCTTGGCTATTGTGAATAATGGTGCAGTGAACATGGGGGTGTAGATATTTCTTTTAGATCCTAATTTCCTTTCGTTTGAATATTTGTCTAGAAGTGGAATTGCTGGATTTTATGGTAGTTTTATTTTTAATTTTTTGAGGAACCTCCATACTGTTTTCCACAATGTACCAATTTATATTCTCACCCATAGTGCACAAGGGTTCTGAGGAATCCCGTGAAGATCCCTTATAGGCGCCTTATGAAGGCCGTGGTGGTGACCACCTGGTACACATTTCCGTATCACCTTTTTTTCCTTACCTTTTTCTGTCCCTGTCGTTTATCTTCTTTGGGATCACATTCCCAAATAAACTATAAGCATGTATGTTTTGGTCCCAGGCTCTGTTTTTTTTTTTAATGTTTTAAAATGTTTGTTTTTGAGAGAATGAGAGAAAGAGCACAAGCAGGGGAGGCTCAGAGAGAGAGAGGGAGATACAGAATCTAAAGCATACTCCAGGCTCTGAGCTGTCAGCACAGAGCCCAATGCGGGCTCAAACTCATAAACCGTGAGATCATGACCTGAGCCAAAGTCGGATGCTTAACCAACTGAGCCACCCAGGTGCCCCTCAGGCTCTGCGTTTTAAGGGAACTCCAGCTAAGACTGAAGCTGTGTCATGACTTCTTATTCAGAAATTGGATAATCTAGCAAGCAACTTTGAGCTTTCTGCCTAGTGTAACACCTCCTTTTTTGTTTCCATAGATGGATGTTCCTTCTTCCTGACGCCTGTAAGCTGAAGGTGATCACTGACATGAGTTTGGGTACTGCTGCTGAATCAGACTTTTCCATTTAGACTGTATTCTTTGACCATAATGAAATGAAATTAAAAAAAAAATCAACCACAGCTTAAATGAAAATACATCCCCGAACAGTTGGAGATTTAAAAACACATTTCTACATTAACCTGAAGTCAAGGAAGAGTTCCTAAATAAATTGGAAAATGCTTACAACTGAATACTAACAAAAATAGTATATGTCAAAATTTGTGGATACAATCAAAATATTACTTTGAAGTAACATTTTAGCCATAAATACTCATATTAGCTAGGAAGAAAACTGAAAAATTTTAGCAAGCATTCAATTTAAGAAATTTAAAATGCATAACATTAGACCCAAAGAAAAGTAATTAAAACAAAAGCAAATGTTAGTATGATAAAAAGTGATGATAAACTAAGGATAAGCAGAGCCAAAAATTGGTTCCTTGAAAACGTTTTTTAAAAATAGATAAACCTAGGGGCACCTGGGTTGCTCAGTCAGTTAAGCATCCAACTTTGGCTCAGGTCATGATCTCATGGTTTGTAAGTTCGAGCCCCATGTCAGGCTCTGTGCTGATAGCTCAGAGCCTGGAGTCTGCTTCGGATTCTGTGTCTTCATCTCCCTCTGCCTCTTCCCCACTTGTGCTCTGTCTCTCCCTCTCTCTCAAAAATAAATAAAATGTAAAAAAATTGTTAAAAAATAGATAAACCTATGGTAAAAAATTAATCATGAAAAATATACCATGGGATGCAGAGTGTGCATGTGCTCAGATTGAGTGGACACTGGCTAACAGTTTCTCAATTCACTCTCTCCTCAGTAATGTGAAGGCATCTTGCTTTTCAACAACCTCTCCAATGACATTTTATCAACAAAATCAACCCAATTTACTGTAATTATCATAGGTTTTAGAGGCAGGTAGACCTGAGCTCAGACACTGGCTTCGCACTTATGAAGTCTAGGATTTGCTTGAGTCTTTGAACCTTTCTGAGCCTCAGTTTCCTCACTTGAAAAATGAAATATTTGTCTAACCTGAAGATTATTAGGGTATTAAAACAAGATATCCCTGTAAGGGTATATTGTAATTCTTCTTGCATTTTAATTAATAAAGAGGAGCTCTTGTGTTATGCTGATGCCCATGTTTTAGTCTTCACACTAGAGTAACATTCTCCTTCAGCCCAAGGGTTTTATCCTATTCATCTTTTTAATCCTATAAATATGAACTTAAATGTCTTATATAGAAAATTCTCAACAAATACTTAATAAATGAATGAATATATAAATGCCATTTTTAATACATACATAAAAGGTCATACAGTTGGAGCCATTTTAATATGTAGACCAATATGATAGGCAGGTTTTCTCTTGGGTTTTCCTACATTATCCTGTGTTAATCCAATTTACAGAAACTACAGCTAAAAAACCATATGAAACTGGCCATTTTTGCAGATAAAAAGGTTTAAAATCAGCAACTTCATATGGCTCAACCTAATGGCCTTGAGTATTTATCTACATCTGTTCTTACTTGGTTTGTATTAATTTTTATTTTCATGCTCTTTAGGCAACATCTGCTTAGAGGCTTCCTTTAACTTTTAAGAATTTTACAATTTTTATAGCAGTTAGCTTCATGTCTTTCACCATAGGTGAAGGAATTCTTCCAGGATTATGTTTTATAAACTAGCATACTGTTGAAGGAAGAACCAAAGATTTGAATCAGAATGGGATTTCAGCTGTGGCACAGATACTAACTAGTTGTGCAATGAGGTTACACAAATTAGTTCACCTTTCTGGGTTTCATTTTCCTCCTCTCAAAATGAAAGGAATTAAGCTAGAAAGCTTATTCCTGAATTCTCTTCCAGTTATAAATTTCTTTAAACCTAAACATGAAGCATTGATAATTGTACACATTAACCAAACCCTGTTTAAGGTACTGGTGATACATGTAGGACTATGTCAATGATTTGGTGTGAGGCTAAGTGTGTAACAGAAAGGTGTAATTAAAGGAAGTATGCATAGAGTCAGAAATCCATCTTTATGACTTATTTGCTGAATTCCCATAAGAAAAGCATATAATACCTCTTTATTCTCCTACCCAATAAAATGAGAATAACAATAATAGGTATTTTAGCTATATCAGGGAATTATACTCAGTATCAAAGTTGGTAATGCTATAAGAAAGAGGTCTTCTAAAGGTCTAAAATAGGAGATCACAGGTTTGGTTATAACACAGGTCAGTAACCAATAAAGAAAAATTTAGGAGATTACATGGTGTTAATGTTTACTTACTTTTTTTAAATTGAAATGTGATGTGCAGTTTCTTTAATTTTTTAAAAATTTTATTTTATTTTTTAAATTTACATTCAAGTTAGTTAGCATATAGTGCAACAATGATTTCAGGAGTAGATTCCTTAATGCCCCTTACCCATTTAGCCCATCCCCCTCCCACAACCCCTCCAGCAACCCTCTGTTCTCCATAGTTAAGAGTTTCTTTATGTTTTGTCCCTCTCATTGTTTTTTTTTAATTTTTGCTTTCCTTCCCTTATGTTCATCTGTCTGTGTCTTAAAGTTCTCATATGAGTGAAGTCATATGATATTTGTCTTTCTTTGACTGACTAATTTCGCTTAGCATAATACCTTCTAGTTCCATCCATGTATGTAGTTGTGAATGGCAAGATTTCATTCTTTTTGATTGCTGAGTAATACAACATTGTATATATATACCAGATCTTCTTTATCCATTCATCTGTCAATGGACATTTCGGCTCTTTGCATATTTTGGCTATTGTTGATGGTGCTGCTATAAACATTGGGGTGCATGGGGCACCTGGGTGGCTCAGTCGGTTGAGCGTCCGACTTCGGGTCAGGTCATGATCTCACAGTCTGTGAGTTCGAGCCCCGCGTCGGGCTCTGTGCTGACAGCTCAGAGCCTGGAGCCTGTTTCAGATTCTGTGTCTCCCTCTCTCTCTGCCCCTCCTCCACTCATGCCCTGTCTCTCTCTCTCTCTCTCTCTCTCTGTCAAAAAGAAATAAACATTAAAAAAAGTTTTAAAAAATAAACATTGGGGTGCATGTGCACCTTTGAAACAGCATACCTGTGTCCCTTGGATAAATAACTAGTAGTGCAATTGCTGGGTCATAGAGTAGCTCTATTTTTAATTTTTTGAGGAACCTGTACACTGTGTTCCAGAGTGGCTGCACCAGTTTGCATTCCCACCAGCAGTGCAAGAGAGATCCTCTCTCTGCACCCTTGCCAACATCTGTTGTTGACTGAGTTGTTAATGTTAGCCATTCAGAGCGGTCTGAGGTGGTATCTCATTGTGGTTTTGATTTGTATTTCCCTGATGATGAGTGATATTGAACATTTTTTCATGTATTGGTTGGCCCTCTGGATGTCTTCTTTGGAGAAGTGTCTATTCGTGTCTTTTGCCCATTTCTTCAGTGGATGATTTGTTTTTTGGGTGTTGAGTTTGATAAGTTGTTTATAGATTTTTCCATACGAACCCTTAATCTGATATGTCATTTGCAAATGTCTTCTTCCATTCTGTCGGTTGCCTTTTAGTTTTGCTGATTTTTTTCTTTGCTGTGCAGAAGGTTTTTATTTTGACAAGGTCCCAATAGTTCATTTTTGCTTTTGTTTCCTTTGCCTCTGAAGATATGTTGAGTAAGAACTTGGTGCAGCCAAGATCAAAGAGGTTTTTGCCTGCTTTCTCCTTGAGGGTTTTGATGACTTCCTGTCTTACATTTAGGTCTTTCATCCATTTTGAGTTTATTTTTGTGTATGGTGTAAGAAAGTGGTCCAGGTTCATTCTTCTGCATGTCACTGTCCAGTTTTCCCAGCACCACTTGCTGAGGAGACTGTCTTTATTCCATTGGATATTCTTTCCTGCTTTGTCAAAGATTAGTTGGCCATATGTTTTTGGGTCTATTTGTGGGTTATCTATTCTGTTCCATTAATCTGAGTGTCTGTTCTTGTGCCACTACCATGCAGTCTTGATGATTACAGCTTTGTAATACACCTTGAAGTCTGGGATTGTGATGCCTCCTGCTTTGGTTTTCCTTTTCACTTTGGCTATTCAGGGTCTTTTCTGGTTCCATACAAATTTTCAGATTATTTTTTCTAGCTCTGTGAAGAATGCTGTTATTATTTTGATAGGTATTGCATTGACTATGTTGATTGCTTTGGGTACTATTGACATTTTAACAATATTTGTTCTTTGTATCCAGGAGCATGGAATATTTTTCCATTTTTTTGTGTTATCTTCAATTGCTTTCATAAACTTTCTGTAGAATTTGACTATGATATGCCTTGTTGATGGTCAGTTTTTGTTGAATCTAATGGGAGTCCTCTGTGCTTCCTGGATTTTGTTGTCTGTGTCTTTCCCCAGGTTAGGAAAGTTTTCCACTATGATTTGCTCACATAACCCTTCTGCCCCTTTTTCTCTCTTTTCATCTTCTGGGACTTCTATGATTCCGATAGTGTTCCTTTTTATTTATTTTATTATTTTTTATTTTTTTAACGTTTATTTATTTATTTTTGAGACAGGGAGAGACAGCATGAAAGGGGGAGGGTCAGAGAGATAGGGAGACACAGAATCTGAAACAGGCTCCAGGCTCTGAGCTGTCAGCACAGAGCCTGACGCGGGACTCGAACACTCGGACCGTGAGATCATGACCTGAGCCGAAGTCGGAAGCTTAACTGACTGAGCCACCCAGGCGCCCCAAATAGTGTTCCTTTTTAATGAGTCACTGGTTTCTCTAATTCTGAAATCATTGCTCTTTTGCCTTAGTCTCCCTCTTGTTTCCTGCCTCATTATTCCCCATATGTTTGTCCTCTGTATTGCTGTTTTGCTACTCTGCCTCATCCATCCTTGCCGTCGTAGCATTCTTTCAAGATTTCAGCTCAGTTAGAGCATTTTTTAAATTTCATCCTGACTAGCTTTTAGTCAGAAAGGGATTCTAATCTATTTTTGACTCCAACTTGTATTCTTATTATTGTGATTCTAAATTCTGGTTCAGACCTTGCTTGTATCTGTGTTGATTAAGTCCCTGGCTCTCGTTTTTTCCTGCTCCTTCTTTTGTGGTGAATTCCTTCATTTTGTCAGTTTGAAGGAAGAAAAGGAATTAATGACGTGAAAAGAAAATTAAAATAAAAAAAGAAAATTAAAAAATTAAAATTAAAATTAAAAAATTACAAACAACAGACACACACACACACAAATCAAATAAATGATTCTAGATCCTAGGTGTGTTTTGGTCTGGGTGTTGTAAGGGGCTGATAGATTAGAGAAGAAAGTGGGGGGGGGGAAGGAAATCATTTGAAAATTTGAAAAAGTGAATACACTGAAATAGAATAAAATGAAATGATGGAAGTAAAATATAATTTGAAAAATTTACAAAAAAGTAAAAAATATATTAGAAAAAATTAAAAATAATTTTAGTAAAAATAGGAAATAAAAATAAAATTTTCTCCTTCTGTATTCAAGAAAAAGAAAAGAAATGAAAAATAGGGGAAGAAAAAAGAAAATTGCATAGATGACCAGTGAATAGACTGAAATAAGATTGAAATTACTTCGTTTTCCCCTAGAAGTCAAACTATGAAGCGCTTTACAGTCCATAAACTAAGCAGGCGGAGAGACTTGTGTTCCTAGAGAGTGAGGTTGGCCCCGTTGGGTGGGTTTAGTGTAAAGTCTCCATTCACTAGATGGCGCTGCTTAGCTTACTGGGGTGGATTGTTGTGGAACTTGTAGGTGTGTATGCGCATGGGTGGGAGCCATGAAAATGGCGTCACCCAGCTACCCAGTCTCTAGCATCGGGAACTCTGTTCTCCTGATCAGCAGTTGTATACCTGTCCTTTGTTTCTGGCTTCCATCCACTCCCTGCTTTTACATTATCCGTGACTAAGCCCCAGGTAACACTTCCTTCCAGAATTTTATCTCAGAAGTGGCTGTTTTTACTGACCCCTTATTTCTGAGGGACTGTGGCTTTGACTCATTTGGTCTTTCTGTGGGAGGGTATCACTGAGCAATAGCCAGGTGCTGGCCACACCCAGGAACATTGGCGGGACTGTGCTGCTGCTGGTGCCCAGAGACTGGGGCTGGGTGCCAGCTGGCCCCAGAAAAAGTTCACGTGATCGTATAGCAGTAGCAGCATTTCAGGGATTATGGAAAATAACAACACACATCTGGCAGCAGACTTCACCCCCAATGACCTTGTTCTAGCATCAGCGAATGTGGTTGTTCTCCCAGGTCCACCGGTGCCTTTGCCTTTGGGGGAGTCACACAGCCTCAGCCATATGTCTTCCCAGCAGGGGAACTGCCTCTCCCTGTGTGGCCTGAAGACTCCCAGACTTGAGTTGGCTCCTGGAGATTCACCCTTCTCACCAGAGCACAGCCAGGTGTTGAGCTGCAGAGTTTCAGACTCTGCAAACCCCCTGTTTATAGTCTTAATGTAGTTTAAACCCTCTCCTTTCTCCTTTCTCCCTTTTTTGTTCAGTCCCTGCGGCTGTTTCCACTTTTCCAATTTCTCTCCAGCTGCTTTTGGGGGGGTGTGTTTCCCATATTACGCCCCCCCCCCCCGCCCCCATCTCCATCTTCTCTCCACAAGCAAAAACAGCTCCCTGCCCTTCATGGCTTCTCCCCTGGTTCACCTCTCCATGCTGCATACCTGCTGAGTTCTGTGGTTCAGGTTGTGCAGATTGTTGTGCTTATACTCAAATCAGTTTTCTAGGTGTGCAGGATGGTTTAATGTTCTGGCTGTATTTCATGGATGTGAGACACAAAGGAAAATTCCATGCTATTCCACTATCTTGGCTTCTCCTCCTGATATACTTACTTTTTAAGATATTTCAAATTTTATAACAATTTTAGATTTATAAAAAATTATGAATGTATTACAGAAAGTTCCCATGATATTCCACAGCCAGTTATTACTAGCATCTTACATTAGCATGGCACATTTGTTACAATTAATGAATCAGTACTGTTAAATTATTACTAACTGAAAACTCCATACTTTAGATTTCCTTAGTTTGTATTTGATGTCCTTTTGATGACCCTGGATCCTATTCAGGAAACTGTATTACATTTTGTCATCATGTCTTTCTAGGCTCCTTTTGATTGTGACAGTTTCTTAGAATTCACTTATTTTTTATGACATTGATAGCTTTGAGATTTGCTTTTATTTCCTGCAAATATCCATCAGTTGAAATTTATCTGACTTTTTTCTTCATGATTAGACCGAACAACTTTTTCAGTTGATTCCTGTGTTCCTTTGACATACGCATACACTCATGCAGGTGGGCTTTTGTTTTTGTTTTGAACACCTGCTAACTTCTGTCTGGCATTACAAGATGTTCCAGGTTCACCTTGTGTATTTCCTGTCCCAGCTCTAGAATCAGCAATTTCTCCAGAGGTCTCTGATTTCTTTTATTGGAGAATGGTATTACTAACCAAGATCTGGTTTTTAAGTGTACTTCTGCTATTGAGGTGTCATTGCTTCTAGCTCTCTTAACTGACCTAGCAGGGGAACATGTATGTGTCTATTAATACACATATATGTCTATATAATAATTTATATATGTATCTATAAATATTCATATACAAAATCATGTGTATCTTTATGAACCCAAGCAGGATTTCCTAGTCATGCCTGTGAATCTAATCTATTACTGAATGGATCATTCTCGCCTCTTCCCTTGCTTATCTGTGAATTCCCACTCCTATAGTAAGGAACCTGGCTATCACCATTTGCCTTGTATTTACTGTTCAATTCAGTATTCATGTGTAGTGCTATTAGAATTGTTGTCCCATTCCTGTAGGATCCACTGGAGTATAGTTTCTTTTAACTTCAGTTTTACAGAGTCCATGCATTTCTGAAGTCGGGACCTTCCCTACTCCACCCCTGCAACCCCTTCAGTGATGTTATTTCATACATTTCATACATATAGTGAGGTTGTGTTATCACATTTTTGCATTCTATCCTGAGATCCCCAGGCCTTCTAAATGATTTTTAAAATTTTTTCATTCATTAAAGTTCACTTTTTGTGCTGCTATATTTAATAAACATAAATGCGTAAATTTGTAGTGTCCTGGATCCTACATTACAGTATCAAACAGAACATGTTCACTACCATAAAAACCACACTATGATGCTCGAATTTAAGCTTCCCACCCTTCTTCCAGAATTCTTGGCAACCACGGATCTTTTTAGTCTCTTCAAAAGTTTTTCTTTTCTGGAATGCCTTATAAATGAAGTATTCTAGTATGTAGCTTTTTCATACTGGCTTCTTTTACTTAGCCTTATGCATTTAAGTTTCCTCCATTTCTTTTGTGGCTTGGTAGCTCATCTCTCTCTCTCCCCCTCTCTCTTTCTTTCTCTCCTCTCTCTCTCTCTTTTCCTGAATAAAATTGAATTGTGTAGATGAATAAGACAGTTTGCTTATTCATTTACCTATTGAAGGACATCTTGATTCCATTTTTTTTTTTTTTGGCTATCATAGATAAAACAGCTATAAAGATTGCACGTTGGATTTTGTGTTGACATAGTTTTAAAATAATTTGGATAAACACCTAGGAGCATGATGGGTGGACTGTAGCATAAAACAGTGTTTAGCTTTGTAAAAAATTAGAAAATTATTTTCTAAAGTGGCTACACTATTTTGAATTCCTACCAGTAATACATGAGAAGTATAACTGCTCTGCATACTCACCAGCAATTGGTGTTGTAATTTTTTTAATTAGCCATTCTAATAGGTGCAGAGTATATCTAATTGTTGGTTTAATTTGCAATTCCTTAAGGACGACTGAGGTTCAAAATCTTTTCATGTGTTTAGTTTGTATATGTCTGTCCTCTTTACTGAGGTTGTAGGCTTACTTATTACTGTGTTTTAAAGTTTCTTTTTATATTTCTATACCAGTTTTTTTTATCAGATATCCATTTGCAAACATTTTCTTATTTTTAGCTTGTCTTTTGATTTTAACAGTGTATTTTACAAAGAATTTTAAAATTTTAACAAATTGCAATTTAGTGATTTTCTTCATGGATCATGCAGTTAGATTGACAAACCCAAGATCATGTAGATTTTTTTCTGTGTTTTTTTCTAAGTTTTTAAGTTTTATACTTTTGAGTTTTATGTATAAGCCTAACACCTATGGTAAGTTAATTTTGGTGACAGGTATAAGGTTTGTATCTAGTGTGTGTGGTTTTGTTGTTTTTGTAGGATTTTGTTTGTTTCTTGGACCTCCAATTGTTTTAGGACAACTTGTTGAAAAGATTACTTTTATTGAATTACCTTTCATTCTTTGTCAAATATCAGTTGATTTTTATTTGTGTGGGTCTATTTCTGATCTCTATTCCATTGATCTGTATATCTATTCTTTCATCAACATAATTCTGTTCAGATTACTGTAGTTTATAGTAAGTCCTGAAAGTAGAGTGTGAGTACTTCAAATTTGTTCTTCTTTAGCATATGCTGATTATTCTAGCTCTCTTGATTTTACCTATAAACTTTAGAATTTGTTGGTATATATCTACAGAATAGTTTTTCTGGGATTTCTATTGATATTATATTGCCTCTATAGATCATGTTGGGAAAAATTGACATTTAACGTATATGAACATGCAATATTTCTCCAGTATGTAGATGGTTTTTGATTCCTTCAGTTTCTTAGTTTCTAACATATAGATGTGTACATATTTTATTGGATTTATATCCACGTATTTTCACTTTTTTTGGTGATATTGTATTCTTTTTTTAAATCAAGAAATTAATCTCCTTTACAATTGCACCTAAAACCATAAGATATGTAGGAATAAACCTAACCAAACATGTAAGAGATCTTCACTCTAAAAACTATAAAACACTGATGAAAGTACTTGCAGATTACACAAAGAAATGGAAAATCATTCCATGATCATGGATTGGAAGAACAAATACTATTAAAATGTCTGTATTACCCAAAACAATCTATACATTTAATGCAATCCTTATCCAAATAGCAACAGCATTTTCCACAAAGCTAGAACAAATAGTCATAAAATTTGTATGGAACCACAAAAGATCCTGAATAGCCAAAGCAGCCTTGAAAAAGAAAATCAAAACTGAAGGTATCTCTGTTCTAGACTTTAAGTTATATGACAAAATGTGGTGATCAAGACATTATGGTACTGGCACAAAAATAAATTTCAACTTCCATTTGTTCATTACTTGTATATAGAAAGTCAGTTGAGACTTACGTATATTAACATTGTCTCCTGTAAACTTTCTCTCCTTGCTTTTTAGTTCTAGTAATTTTTTTTTTAGTTAATTCCTTGGGAATTTATACACAGGCAATCATATTATCTGTGAACAAAGACAATTTTGTGTCTTCCTTCCCAATTTTGTATATGTTTAATTTCTTCTTTATCTTCTTGTCTTATTGCACTAGTTAGGACTTCCAGTACAATGTTGACTAGAAATGATGAGGGAGTACAACCTTGTCTTCTTCCAGTTCTTAGGGGACAATGCCTATTTTCTCACCATTAAATATGTTAGCTGTAGGGCTTTTGTAGATGTTTTATATCAAGTGAGAAAATTCCCTTCTATTGCTAGTTTAAGAGTTTTTTTTAATCAGCAATGAATATTGGATTTTTTCCAAATGTTTTTTCTGCATTGATTGATATGATTACATGTTTTTTCATTTCTTTATTTCTTTTGTTTTTGTCTTTAGCCTGTTGAGAGAGTGGTTATAATTGACCAGTTTTTGAATTTGGAATCAGCTTTGCATTCTGGAATAAATCCTACTTCCTACTTGTTCATAATGTATATTCCTTTTATACATTGTTATAATTGATTTGCTAATATTTTGTTGAGTATTTTCACATCTATGTTCATAGGAAAATAGTACTTTGTAGTTTTCCTTTTTTCAATATCTTTTGGCATATTATTTTCCTTTTTCACTAAACTACTTCTTTCAACAGTTTTCAAAAAAAAGTTTATTTATTTTGAGAGAGAGAGAGAGCATGCATGAGTATGCCCAAGTTGGGAAGGGGCAGAGAGAGAAAGAGAGAATCCCAAACAGGCTCTGTGCAGTCATTGTATAGCCCAGTGCCAGGCTTGATCTCACAGTTTGTGAGATCATGACCTGAGTCAAAAGCAAGAGTCAGACACTTAGGGACACCTGGACATCTGTTAAGTGTCTGACTTCAGCTCAGGTCATGATCTCATGGTTTGTGGAGTTGAGCCCTGCATTGGGGTGTGTGCTGACATTTTGGAGCCTGAAGCCTGCTTCAGATCCTGTGTGTCCGTCTCTCTCTGTACCTCCCCTGCTTGTGCTCTTTCTCTCAAAAGTAAATAAGTAAACATTAAAAAATAAAAAGAGTTGGATCCTTAACTGACTGGGCCACCCAGGTGCACCACTCCTTTTCAGTGTTTTTGATGTATATGAATCCTCTTGATTCATTTTTATAATTCTCATTTCTCTAATTAGACTTGCATGTTTTATACTTTTTCCATTTGACATTTTGATATATTCATCATAGTTATTTAAAATCCCATGCTTGATCATTTCAACATATGTGCCATACTTGAGTCTAGTTCTGGTGTCTACTTTGTCTCTTCTGACTTTTTTCTTAGCTTTAGGCATGCTTTATAATTTTAATTGCAACCAAATGTGATATGTAATATTAACTGAGGTAAGTAGATCCTTAGTGTGAGATTTCATGCTAATCTGGCTAGGAGTTGGGCTGTATTTAATGTTTGCTATGGCTGCAGGTCTCAGATGCTGCAAATTCTTCTAGTTCTTGTATTCATGAGAATTTTCATTTATTTTTTTTATTTTTAAGGTTTTTATTTCTGTGATGAAATTCCTTATGTGTTTATGTATTTTGGCCTTCACTTCCTGTAAATCACTTACCATGTTTATGTTACTGATTTTAAATTCCTTTTCTGCTTATTCCAAGATACAGGTCATCTGTGGTTCTGCTTTTACTGACAGTGTTTTATATTGATTTTAGGTCACATTTTCCTACTTTTTTTCATGTCTAATAATTTTTAACTGTATGCCAGAAACTGTTTAAAGATAAGTGATAGAGATGAAAGTAATTACTACTTAACTCTAGAAAAGGGAATCCTCCTTTTCTTTGAGGCTGCTAAGTTAAGGGACTAATTTCTTTGATCTGATCTAATACTGAGCTGAATCTGGGCTGGGTTCCAGTTTTAATGAACTTCAATTTATTATTGATTGTAAATGTTTTGAAAACATCTTCAGGACTCTCACTTCTGCAGAGCTTGAGATATAAACCTCAGTAAGATTCTGGTTATCTCTTTTTACAATTCACCTGTCAGGTCTGTGGGGTACTGAATAACTCTCTTCTCTTTAATTTTGTTCATGGCCTTCTAAGCCTTGAGATATTGCTCTTCTGTCCCTACCTTCTTACCTCACCTAAGTCTATGATATGCTACCATATAGTTGGTAATGGCCCCTTGGGAAACAATTTCTGAGTCTGGGACTCCACAGAATGCGTAAATACCATGCTGACTCATGTGTTACCATTAAAAGTTCTGCTTGTTTCTCCTTACACCAGTACAGCTTCCTATATATGGTGGATTTGCTCCTCAGACTGGAAAATTTTCCTTGAAAAGGATTATACCTTTCTGGAATTTAGTTCGTTTATACTTTTTAACATCAGTATCTCTCTCATGGGATTTAAAAAAAACCACGTTGATTTATTTTCAGTTTATTCAAGATGATGATGATAATGATGATGATGATGATGATGATGATGATGATGATGATATAGAAAAAGTCTCTTGATCTTCTATATCCTAACCAAAGCTAGAAAACTCTTTGTTCTGTTTTTAATTTTTCTCATTTAATTGTAGACCTAAAAATTCAATAAAGATAGGCATTAGTGTTTTGCCTGGTGTTTGGGAAGGACTTCTCTAAAACATTAGACAAGGTGCACCTGGGTGGTGTTGGTTGAGCATCCAACTTCAGCTCAGGTCATGATCTCACAGTTGGTGGGTTTGAACTTTGCATCAGGCTCTGTGCTGACAGTTCAGAGCCTGGAGCCTACTTCAGATTCTGTCTCTATTTCTCTATGCCCCTCCCTTGCTCTCTCTCTCTCTCTCTTTTATACAAATAAACATTAAAAAGTTAAAAAAAAGCATTAAACAAATTTATGGTACTATAACTATTGTTATATTTTACAGTTTTAAATTCAGTGACAATAAATAATTTACTCACTATTTTGAAGAATGTAAGCAAATGAACTAAGCTGGCAGCAACAACAATTCTACTTACAATGTTGAATAACTTATCCCAGAGACACTGTTGATTGTAAATAATGTAAATGAATTGCACAGAAGATTGGGCACATTCAGGAAAAAAAGTATACTTAATCATAATCAGCTAACTTCTAAATATCAAAGTCCAGATGTAGGGTCATTGCCACCTAATAGTAAATGAAGCAACCTTAGTATCTATATGAAATCTCTTTTATAAACATTTATAATACAAGATAAAAAAGAAATATAAGAAATGCCCCATGACAGTACTATGAAAGTTTGAGGAAGGGATTTTTTTAAATATACAGTATGAGGATTTTATGTTGGCATTCTGTGCTTTTTATTTTTTCCCAGTTTGGTTTCCTGCTAAACTAGTATACTGGAAAAACTAGAGCCAAATAGAGAACACAGTTTCACTTTATTAATGACTGAACAAACACAATCCCAAATTAGGATTCTCTGGTGAACTCTACTAAAGTCTTAAGCCTGGAAACATCTAAGGTCCTCCCTTGTTTTGTCATCCATGATTTATGAGGTAGAATGCAAGAACAGAACTGAGTTGACTTAGTGACACATTCTGGTGTTGAGAATAGAAAGAATGAATAAAACAGAAAGAATATTCAAGGTCCTATTATAGGCTTACTGCCAAGATACGCTTATTCTGTGGAGACAAGAAACAAAGAAAGTGTAACATGCTTTCTCTTTCTCTCAAGTCTTTAAGGTGCACAGTAACCCTGTAGTGACCCAGCAAGTGATTAGATTCTACTCAATAATATGATCAATATCCCTGGAGACATCCCTGGCTATATCTTTGAGGTACTTTATTGCTTTTTAATGATAATAAAATAATTATTGAGAAAGTGTATACTTTAAGATTAAATTGTTTTATTTGAAAAATTTTTTGGCTCTGGCCTTTCCCACTACATCCTTTAGGTTGATATTTAATTATCTAGTTTTTCATTTCCTCGGAGCTTTTCTAGAGGAATAAGTTTGGTAAAAACAAAAGAAGTATCCACTAATTATTCAATTTAGAGTTATTATTAACTTATGGATAAATGAAGCAAGGAGTAATATAATTTGGTTTGGGACACAATCTTACCTATTTTTTCCTAAGTGTAGAATTTCAAGTTTTATATTGTTCTTAGATAGGTTCGTAGTATGGTTATGTTTTGACAGGTTCACTCTCTACATGTAAGGAAACTAAGACTTGGGTATAGAGTTGAAATGACTTTTTCAAGGTTACATGGCTACTAGCAGAAAGCCATCAGAATCCTTATGTGAGCTTCAGCATACTGCTGTTTGCACCATGCAATATGGAATTGATCCTCCATACATGCATGCTATGAGAAATTCTGAGGACTATTTTTAAAGTTTATTTTTATTTATTTTGAGAGAGAGAGAACAAGCAGGGGAGGGGTGGACAGAGAGAGGGACAGAATCCCAAGCAGGCTCAGTGGTGCCAGTGCAAAGCTCAATGCAGGGCTCGAACTCATGAACTATGAGATCATGATTTGAGTCAAAATCAAGACTCGGACACTTAACCAACTGAGCCACCCAGGCATCCCCTGAAAACAGTTTTTAAATGAATCATATATATTATTGGACAACAGAATTACCAAATAGAAGACTTAGAGCCTATGCTCATTTGAAGATGGAGCATATAATCAGGATGATAAATATATTCTTCAGGTAGGATGTTCTCCTTTAAACAGACTAAGTGAAGAGCTTTTCACAGTCCCACTTCTCTGTCCATTCTATGGTTTTTAAAACCGCATTATGTGTTATGTATGTGATTAATGCCTAAGCTGAAAAGAAGTGAACAAATGCTCTGTTAAACTGAACAGAAACATAACAAAATGCCCCGAAAGAAACACTGTCAATTTTTACATATAAAACATAAAAACATATAAAACATGTTATGGCAAACACACATCTGGGCTGAAATGCGGCTATATCTACCAAGCAAATTTGAAAAAACCCTGCTACAATAATTAATATATTAACAAATGTGAAACCATATTAAATCAAGGAAAATGATCTGATGGACTATTTTAAACTATGATTTATTCCATCCACCTGTGAATGCCCTATTTGCTGTTAATTTTTATGTTTCTGGTTGGTAGGCAATACATTATACACAGTGAAAACAGGACTTATATTAACTTTTTTTAATCCACATGGATTCTTCACTGTATGGTAAACTATGATAGTAGTAGCAACAATAATTGCTTAAAGTCAAAAAACTTTTATGTAAGGGAGAGAGTGTTTTGAATATAAGCTTGAATGGCTCCAAAATCAATGCTCTGTAATATGCTACTATATTTTAATCTCATAATAATCCTGAGTAGTAAGTGAGTCTCCCTATCATGAAAGAGGGAGAAGGGGAAAAGGAGGGAGAGAGGGAAGAGGGGGGGTGGGAAGAGGAGGAGAAAGAGAGTGAGTGACAGAGATTTTCAACAAATTGGTTCATGCGGTTGTAGAAGATTGTCTGAAATCTACTGGTTAAGCCAACAGGTTGAAGATTCAAGTGAGAGTTGATATTACAGTCTTGAGTCTGAAGGCTGGAAATTCAGGCAGGGTTTATACGCTGCAGTAGGAGCATAATTCCTTTTTAGAAAACTTGAATATTTGCTTTTAAAGACTTCAACTGATCAGATGAGGCCTACCCACATTGTGGATGGTTATCTACTGTACTTAAAGTTTACTGATTGTGTTAACCACTGAAAAAAGAACCTTTATAGCAACATCTAGACTAGTGTTTGACCTAACAGCTGGTTACTATATCCTAGCCAGATTGACACATAAAATTAATCATTGCAGTATGAGAATCTCAAATCTCTGAGTAGGAAGCTGTGATAGCCTCTAACTTGCTCTCTATTGATTCTTGTCTCCTATTATGCATGGCCTTGTGTAATGCTCTTCCTCTGAGTGTGGGCTGGACCTGGCAGCTCACTTCTAATAAAAAGAATATTGTAAAAGTGATGGTTTTCCCCTTGAGACATTAGGTGCCAAAAAGACACTTGTTTCCATCTTGAGTGCCTTCTTCTTCTTTACTTGCGTGTTAAGTCTAAGGGAAGCCAGCTTCTGTTTTGTGAGCTGCCTAATGGAGAGGTTTTTGTGGCATGAACTTGATGTTGCCAGTCAACAACCATTGAAGACTTTCTCCCTACCAATGTGCGTGAGTTGGGAGCTGGTCACCTTTTCTTCAGGTCTTGTGCTGGTTGCAGCCATGGTAAACAATTTGATTAGAGCCTTATGAGAGACCCTGAACCAGAGGCACTCATTTAAGCCAAACCTGGATCCCTGAACCACAGAAGCAATTTCATAATGAACGTCTATTGTTTCAAGCTGCAAATTTTGGAGTGGTTTGTCACATAGCTACAGATAACCAATAACAAGAGCCAGCCTTTTCTTGCCTGTAAATTAGAGATATGTCAGAGAGGAATTCCTCTTTCCTTTCACTGGATTTTTAGTGATGATTCATTGCTAGATGTAGAAATGCCATTGAGAGAGAGTAAAAAACATTTTTCCTTGTTGGGTTTTAACCAGGAATTGCTAAGACTAGAATACCTGATAGGTATTCAGTACTTCTTAGAGAATAGAAACAAGAACAATCAGAATTAGTATGAAACTACCTAAGATTTCTAGTAAATAAACTTTCTAAATACCTGCTCATGCTTATTTCTGTTCATTTTTCCTGTTCCAGTTAAAGTAATCTGAGCAATCCAAAATATAATCAGAAATCAAAATCATCTCCTTATTAAAATTCAGTTTTTCTCTATATACTTAGAAAATGCTTTCATGCATGCCATAAATTAATTGGAAGATATTCAGTTAGATTACTTTTCACAACCAAATGATTTTCTCAGGGGGAGAACATGCCATGTGAGACTCTACCCTTGTCTCAGGTATACTTTGAGCCCACTTATATGAGCAAAATTTATGAGAAAAAATACATATACATCATTCTGGGGCTTGATTTTGGCAATCAGATGGTGTGATTAGAATGCACAAACGGTAGCAGCAGATTTTAGCAATGGCCCACAGATGCAGCTACCAGATTTAAAAAATCAGATTGGATTTGAGAGATGCTATTTTAATTTCATTTGTGTGGTAGTATGCACAGTTTTTAAATGATCTGACTCCTAGGTTATCCCTGGGTTCTTTACAACAGGACACATCAGCCTTTAAACTTTCCTATGATAAAATCTGCAACAATAAATGGCCTTAGGATTTTTGAGGGAAATTTAAATATTTTGTTTCGTTGGGGGAATTGGCCCAATGATGGTAATGATTCCACGAAGCTCATGACTTTTGAAATTATCAGAGATGTGAGCTCACTAAAATTTGATGTCATGATACATCAGTATATCAACTGTGAGATGTATCAGAAATACATTTGTCCTTTTTCATGGTTAAATATTAATAACTGCATATGACTTCTCTTAAAATAAATTATTTTAAAAAGTTTTGCATGTATTCCTGTATTAGTGGTACATTTTGCTATATTTTTTTGAGAATTAGATCTGGGAATTGCATGGAACCCTTAGCCAAAGTTATCTGTTTATATAACTGTACTATTAATATATTAATTCATTTATTTGACAAATATTTATTGGGTATATATACTATATTGGACATTGAACTAAGTGTTCTAGTGAACAAGACAAGCAAGATTTCTGATATTCATGGAACTTAGTTTCTTGAAGAAACTAACACTGAACAAAATGAATGAATAAAATAACTTCAGTTATTGATAGGGTACTAGGTTCTAGTTTCTGCTATAATTACCACAAACTCTTTGCTCACAGCTCTACTTACTGGACTTGGTGGCTTTGTCCTCTGGGTTTTTGGCTTTCCCTTCTAAAGAATCCCTTTTTATGAAGGATAACAAGTATTTGCCATTGAATGAATAGTTTTATCAGCCTGTTTCATGCCTATAGAACTTTGGGAGTCTAACAATCTCCTTTTATGTCATCGTTCTTTGTCTCTTTCAGTCCATGCTGGTAGTATTTCTGCTGGTGTAACATTCACAAAAACTTGTAAGTCTCTCATGTACGTCTCAGGAATTCACTCCATTGGACAGGAGTCTCCTCCATAAGCATTTTCTGGATAGGTCTATATGTTTTCGTGCCTTATTATTAGATGGCTGAGGAGATCCATAACTCACATGCCTAATCTCTTCAAAAAGCCTTCTGTGTGTTTTTTAATACTCTCACCTTCCATTTTTCCAAGGCACTAGCACAATGTTGTCCAGCCACACCCTTGGTTTCCTCCCACAGCATGTTTTCCTGACAATGAATCTACTAATTTCGGTATCTTTTGCAATCTAGATAGACTAAGAATTTCCCAAGTCATCAGGTGCTGGTTCTTTTTTGCTCAACACTTCTTTCAATTTATATCTTTCACTTCACAACTTACTGTAGGCAGCAAGAAGAAGCAAGACTGTAACTCGAGGCTTTACCTTCAACATCTTGCTTAGAACTCTAGTCATTTAAATAGCCTAAATGTCCATCAACTGATGAATGGATAAAGAAATTGTGGTTTATATACACAATGGAGTACTATGTGGCAATAAGAAAGAATGAAATATGGCCCTTTGTAGCAACGTGGATGGAATTGGAGAGTGTGATGCTAAGTGAAATAAGCCATACAGAGAAAGACAGATACCATATGGTTTCACTCTTATGTGGATCCTGAGAAACTTAACAGAAACCCATGGGGGAGGGGAAGGAAAAAAAAAAGAGGTTAGAGTGGGAGAGAGCTAAAGCATAAGAGACTCTTAAAAACTGAGAACAAACTGAGGGTTGATGGGGGGGGCGGGAGGGAGGGGAGGGTAGGTGATGGGCATTGAAGAGGGCATCTTTTAGGATGAGCACTGGGTGTTGTATGGAAACCAATTTGACAATAAATTTCATATATAAAAATAAATAATAAAAAATAAAAATAAATAAATAAATAAATAAATAAATAAATAAATAAAAAATAAATAGCCAACTTCATTGCTTGCAAGTTTTGCTTTCCATGTAACTGTAAAACACAATTCTGTTAAGTTTTCTGCCACGTTATAACAAGGATCCCATTCTTCTAGTTTCTTATAATATGTTCCTAATTTTCTTCTGAGTCCTTATCAGTAGTTCTTTTGATACTTATATTTCTACCAACAATCTACAACTACTTAGATACTTCTAAGACTATAAATTTTTTTACTGTCCTCCTTCCTTCTAAGCTCTCACTGGTGGTTTTTTTTTTTACCTTTTTATTTAAATTCCAGTTAGTTTACATACAGTGTTATATTAGTTTCAGGTGTGGAATTTAGTGACTCATCACTTACATACAACACCCTATGTTATTGCAACTCATTGCAACAAGTTCCCTCCTTACTACCCATCCACAATTTAACTCATCCTCTCACTCACCTCCCCTCCAGAAACCCTCAGTTTGTTCTCTGTAGTTAAGAGTCTCTTTTATGGTTTGCCTGTCTCTTTTTTTTTTCTCCTATATTCATTTGTTTTGTTTCTTTTTTTAAAAATTTTATTAATGTTTATTTATTTATTTTTTTTTTGAGAGAGAGAGAGAGAGAGAGCGTGAGCAGGGGAAAAGCAGAGAGAAAGGGAGGCACAAAATCCAAAGTAGGCTCCAGGCTCCAAACTGTCAACACAGAGCCTGACATGGGGCTCTAACCCACAAACTGTGAGAGCACGACCTGAGTCGAAGTTAGGTGCTTAACCAATTGAACCACCCAGGTGCCCCCTTTTGTTTTGTTTCTTAAATTCCACATATGAGTGAAATAATTTGATATTTGTCTTTTCTCTTACTGACTTATTTCACTTAGCTTAATACTCTCTAGTTCCATCCATGTTATTGCAAATGGCAAGATTTCATTTTTGTTTGCTGAGTAATATTCTATTGCATATATCTACCACTTCTTTATCCATTCATCAGTCAATGGACATTTGGGCTCTTCCCATAATTTGGCTATTGTTTATAATGCTGCTATAAACATCAGGGTGCATATGTCCCTTCGAATCAGTATTTTGTATCCTTTGGATAACTACCTAGTAGTGCAACTGCTGGGTTGTAGGGGAGTTCTGTTTTTAACTTTTTGAGGAATCTCCATACTGTGTTCCAGAGTGGCTGCACCAGTTTGCATTCCCACCAACAGTGTCAGAGTGTTGCCCTTTCTCTGCATCCTCTCACTGGTGGTCTTTAAAATCCATATTTCTATTAACAGTGTTCAAGGCAAGTGTTATTTTATCATCTTCCTCAAAATTCTTCCAACTTCTGCCCATCGATAAATTACAAAACCACTTCCAAATTGTTAGGTATTTGTTACAGCAGCACCCTATTTTCAGTTACCCAAATTTGTATAATTTCCTATTACTTCTTCTGCACAAATTTAGTGGGTTAAAATATGAAAATTTATTATCTTATGGTTCTGGAGGCCAGAAATTTTAAAATCAGTCAGCAGGGCTACATTGCTTCCAAAGCTCTAGGGGAAGTTCTCTTCCCTTGCCTTTTCTAGCTCCTAGAGATCACTTGTATTTTTTTGCTCATGGCCCTCTCCTTCATCTTGAAAGTTAGCAGCATAGTATCTTTCAATTCCCCCCTCTCTCTCTTACCCCTCTTCCCTTTTTATAAGGACCTATGTGATTACATTAGGCCCATCTGGATTATCCAGAGTAATCTTCCTGTTTTAGGATCCTTAATAGTATCTTCAACGTCTCTTTTACCTTAAAAGGTAGCATGTTCACAGATGATGAGATTAAGGTGTGGATATTTTTGTGTTACCATATTTCAACCTATCATAGATATATTATGTGAAGATGATGAAACTGAGTACAATAATAGGCAATTACTTTAGATTAGGTCATCAGAGAAAACTTCTCTGAGGAGACTGTGCTTAAAGTGAGACCTGAATTGTTTGAGGAAACCAACTATGCTGAAAACTGAGGGTGGAACATTCTGGCAAACAGAACAGCAAGCGCAATGCCCTAAGGTGGTAGCTTGTCATATTTGAGGAATAGAAAAAAGCCAGTGACCCTGCAGTAGAGAGGGAGAGTTGTTTGAAATTAGGTTATATAGAGCTACTTAGGAATGGAGTTCCTAAGAACTCCTAAGAAAGAATGGAGTTCAGGTTTTATTCTAATTTCAACAAGAAAACCTCACCAGATAGTTTTAAGCAAGGAAATGCCACAATGTGATACATATTTCATAAGATTATCCTTTTAATTGTGTGGAGAATGAATTATAAAGGGACAAGAGAGCAGGGGATAGAACAAGAGGCTGTAGTGGTAAGGGCACTTAGGTAAGAAATCATAGTGGCTTTAAATGTAGGGGAGCAGTAGAGGTGTACAGGTTTGTGGTTCATTTTGGAGGCAGCATTAACAGGACTTGTTGATGGTGTATAGGGAGTGAGAAAAATATGAGGATTAAGGATGACTTCTGTGTTTGAATCTGGAACAACTGAATGTTTTTAAATGAAAAAGAATAATAAAGGCAGAAGCAGTTTGGAGTGATGTAAATCAAGAGGTAAGTGTATTATTATTATTATTATTATTATTATTATTATTAGATGTTCAAGTGGAGATGCCACTCTCTCAGGATGAATATTTGACACCGAAGGTAACCTCAACAAAGAGTTCAGGGGTACAGAGATTCATCTAATATTGAAATCAGATCTGGACATCCTTGCTGAGAACCTTCCAAGGGCTTCTACTTCCCTTGGAACTATGTCTTTGCTATGGTTCGTAAGGTTCTAACAGTTTACTCCTGTATCAGCTGATTTCACTTTGTGCCATTCCCTTCTATCTACTTGCTCTAGCTGTAGTGGCTTTTCCTCTCCATTCATTTAGGTTTCTGCTCAAATGTTACTTCATCAGAGCCCCCTTCTCTGACCAATGCTAAAGTAGCACTTTCTCCAGTTGTTCTCTATCCTTTAACTTTAATTTCCTTTTCTTTATTGTATTTATCCCCACTATGTATTTATGTGTATGTATGTATGCATTTATTGACCTGTCTGGATTCCAGAATGTAAAATCCATTAGAGTAAGATTTGTTTATTTTGTCCGCTACCATAGACTTAATACCTGGAATAGTACTTGGCACAAGTACTTAGTTATTTGTTTGGATTAATGAATGTTAATGAGATTGGATTTGGAGGGATGATTGGCCACAAAGGATGCGGATGAGAAAGAGTTTGGGTTGAGGTGATTTACTGATGTTTCCACTGAAATGAATACTATAAAAGGAAGACATTTTTGGGAAAGATGATAATTTCCCTCTTGGACATGGGCTTAAGATACCTTCAGATACTCAGATGTAGAGAAATTAACAATTCTGAGGCTCAGGATAGGAGTTCATGGAGGAAACGTAGATTAGAATGTGTGATTTGGGTAATATTTACTCCCCTGGAAATGGTTAACACCAAAGAGGTGATAAAAAGATGCTAGTTAAATTAATGGTCAAGAAATATCAGCTTTCAAACAGTGAGGTTCTTCAAAAAACTGAAAATAAAACCATCATATGATCCAGCAATCCCACTTCTGGGTATATATATATCCACAGAAAATGGAGTCAGGATCTTGAACAGATATCTGCACCCCCATGTTAATTGACATTATTCGCAATAGCTGAAACATGGAAACAAGCTAAGTATTATTGATGGATGAATGGATAAGGAAAATATGATTGATTAAATATATATTACATATATTCAGCTATTAAAAAAGAGAGTAGCTCTTCACTGTTGTAACCATACACACAAAAATGGTTATACATGAAGTGATGGAGGTGTTAACTGATCTAGTGTGGTAATCATTTCACAGTATATCCATCTGTCAAATCATCATGTCTTACTCATTGAACTTACACAATGTTTTATGTCTATTATATCTCAATAAAGCTGGAAATAAAATAGCCTCATAAAGTTTTAAGATTTTTTTTAAAAAAAGAAATACCAACTTTTGTTTTTCATGTCTTCTATCTTAATAAAAATCATGGGAAACATGCCTGGGTGGCTCAGTGGGTTGAGCGTCTGACTTCGGCTCAGGTCATGTTCTCATTCGAGCCCCGTGTGAGGCTCTGTGTTGATAGCTTAGAGCTTGGAGCCTTCTTTGTAATCTGTGTCTCCCTCTCTCTCTGCCCCTCCCCCTCTCATGCTTGGTCTCTTTCTATCCCTCAGAAATAAAATAAACATTAAAAAAATTTTAAATCGAGGGAGACACAGATTTAAATCGAGCTAGAATAATAGCTCATAATTATTTTCTATCACAAGTATGTGCCAAGTCCTATACTTTCATATATTTCATTTAATCACCTTAATTTTGGCATAAGCTGTTTATCACTATACCTGTTTTACAAAGAAAATGAGACTTAGGAAGACATTTTCTAAATTCTACTTTTCAATTAAGAAGTAAGGTTTTTGTGTGAATTGGAAATACCTATTTCAGCATGGTATGTTGGTAGACCTTCTCCTTGCTGTCCCAGTTCTTTATACTGACCTTTTATTAAAAGTTTAGTCAAGCTTGGTATATATTGAGTATTTTCTTTGTGCTAGGAAATGTAGTAGCAATGGTATGGATATGAAAAAGAACAAGTCCCTAGTCTCAATGCGTTCACAATCTAGTGCAAGAAATGTGATGACTTCTGTTAGCACTATGAATCACAGTAGATTATGTTGCATCCTATAATAGGAATGTACACAGGATGTTAGTGAAGTGCAAAGATAGGATATTTAATACATTCTGTAGGGGTAGGAAAGTTTGGGAAGGTTTCTTGGAAGATGTTATACATTATCTGAGTCTTCAGTGATGAGTCAATTTTGTTCGGTAAAGAAAAAGGAAGGAAGGGCACTCTATATGGGGCAACAGCATAAATGAAATAATAGAGGTCTAAAATTAGGTAAAATTATGGGTGAGAATCTCCAAGAAATTCATTTCCTTTATTTTGAATTTTACATAAATTCAACATTCTTTTTTTTTTTTTTTTTTGCCTCTGTTAGTGTCCAAAGCAAAGGCACTAAAATAGTTGGTCCACACTATCATCCAAAGTAGAACATGAATTGTGGACAAGAGGAATGCAAGGCTGGATGTAGTTGTGGAAATAGTGCTGAGTGTAAACAGCACCGTTTGTGTGTTGTAACAGTGCAAACAGATTTGAAGCTTGGAGAGGGAGAACAAGGTAAAGACCCTGGAACAAGTCTGATGAATGGTTCATAAGTGAGGCTGTGATACAGTGCCTGGCATGAGGGCCTGGAACAGGGTTAAGGAGTTGCTTAAAATCCCAAGGACTAGGCAGAAAGGAAGCTAGTTTGGTACCTAATCTCAGATCAAATTATCTTCCCAGGCAGAGTAGAATTGTGCATAGAACTTCATTTTATGACAAATAAAATTAGACTAAGGAAGAATATTTTTTGTTCCTGTTCTTGAACTCTTCAAAAGAAAACAAGGAAGTGATTTAGAAATCAAAAGTAGGACAGCAGGCCTGACATCAATTAATGTATCATGTGTTAAGGAATTCTCCTGGTATATATACACCACGATGTTTCAAAGAATAATCTTGGATAATAAGATACAGGTAATGACAGGAACATACATTTTCCCAGGTGCAAAAGATATTAAACAGGGATCAGGAGAGAATAAGTAACGTGCTTCAGGTTTCTCTCTACTAGGAATTATAAGGAGGATATGTTGCTGAATTTCATATAGTTGAGCAACGTGAGTTTTGAAGGGAGAATGAATAAAGTATTAATTCATTTCTAACTACATGCTAGTCATATAGACATTTGTATACGTTGGTTAAAGTCTCATGATAATTCCATGGAAATAGTTGTCTTATCCAGGAAAGCTGCATCCCTGGTCTAGAGTAGAAAGCTGGCAGACAAGTGTGAGTCTGCTTAGCTCTGAATAGCTCTGATTTTTCATACCATACTTCATTGTCCATTGGAATTATGAATCTTAACTAAAAGACATTCAGAAGGATGTCAGGAAAATGCATGTTGGAAGGCAAGTAGATACAGGAATTGAGAAGCAGCCTGGGGAGTTCCTGTAACTGTGTTCTGGTCCTGGTTCTGTCAATGACCCAGTGGCCAGTGGCCATTATCTCCCCTCTCTGGACCTCAGTTTAAATGAAGGCTTTTGAAAAGAAAAATTGCCAAACTTCTTTTGGTTGAGAGTCCAGGCTTTTGTGGAAAGCTGGTAAAAAGTTAAATTTTGTTGAGAGAGAAGTTTTGTCTTTTTTAATTCCACGTCCCTTCCTTCATTTGGGTATCAGATTCCTGTACTGGGACTGGGTGCTCAGAACTTCTCATTGCCTGCACTTTCCAGCTATACCACTTGCCGTAGGACCTTGTTTCTTCATCCTTTATTGTGAATTATACTTCATACAGTTTTTGTGATTAAATAAGTTGATGTGTGTAAAGTGCTTATACCAAAATCTGGCCCATAGAAGTAGCTCAGCAAATGTTATATTGTGGTTTTTGCTATGATTATTACTCTGACCACAACCCCAATCATTCACAACAGTTCCTGGTCAAAACTCAATCTTGTATACTTCAGTTAACTAGGCTTTGCTATTTTCTTCCCAATTAATGATAAAATATTAATTGATGATAAGAATAACTATCATCTTCCCCCTTTGGGGAGCCTTATTCAAATTTTGATGGGATCTTCCAGTGCCTGGGCACAGAGATCAATGGCAGGTGTCAGGCATGAGCAAAGACACAGAGAAGGATTTTAACAATACAGTGAGCTGTGATTTTAACAATACAGTGAAGGTCCTTTGGGTTTTTACCTTTTAGCACAAGCACTTCCTGAATTGGGAAACAAGAAGTGGTGCAGGTACAGTTTCCCATTTAGAAGCCCTAGTGATATTTAGCAAGTCCCTATCCAATAGAGGTAGGAACAATTTTGGATGGAATATAGAGCAATTCCAGTTGTTTTATGTACCCAGTCCTTGATTAATTTGAACAGGTCAACTGGTGGTTTGTTTATTTTTAAACTCTGTCTGGAAGGCACATTGTGGTGGGTTCATTCCTTGATCTAAAATCTCAGGCATTATCCTCTTTGAATCCCTGAAGTGAAACCATGAGGAGGCTTGGTATCTGAGATAAGGAGGAAGCAGCCACCAGGGAAGCACACATGATGTTGGCCCATGTAACCTGGAGAGAAATGACTCTGGGGTTCTCCTAGAAAAAAGACGGTTGACTGTGTTGATGGACCAGTTCGTGATGGCATGACATGCATAAATTTTGTGAAACTATATCACGATATATTTAAAAATAAGATAATTTAAAAAAAGAAAAGCAAAGCAAAAGGCCATCTATAGTAGCAGCTTCTCTTAAAAATCATGCATGGGGGCGCCTGGGTGGCTCAGTTTCTTGAGCATCCAACTTCAGCTCAGGTCATAATCTCACAGTTCGTGGGTTTGAGCCCCTCATCAGGCTCTTCACTGACAGCTCAGAGCCTGGAGCCTGCCTTGGATTCTGTGTCTCCCTCTCTCTCTGCCGCTCTGCCTCTCATGCTCTGTCTCTCTTTCTCTCTCAAAAATAAATAAACAGTAAAAAAAAAAATTAAAATCATCCATGGACCAGGTTGAGCTAGGGAAGTGGGAATCCAGAATTTGTGAATTCAATTATGTTAAGGACCTGAAGCAGGTGTCAGTATGTTGATGGATGTAGATCTGTGCTCAGATATAGAGGGAAGGGTGTGGAGTTTTTTGGATGCATCCTATGCATTTTGGAAGTTTTATAGAATTTCTTTGATCTTACTAGGCACCTCCAGGGTCTGTATAAAAGCAATACCCCATTAGAAAGCATATTTCCTTTGGGTGAAAGCAAAGAAGGTGAGAAAATGGAGGCAATGAATGCTGTAGACAAGAGTTTGAATGAATTCTGTAATGAATAGTTTGTGAAAGTCCCAGAGTGTTTCAGGGCCAAGGGAGTATCATTTTTTTTGTTGTTGTTTTTGGAATTAATTGAAACACCTTTGTAAGCAGATAGAACCTGGTAGGATTTTTTTAATGTTTATTTATTTTTGAGAGAGAGAGAAAGAGAGACAAAGTGCAAGCAAGGGAGAGACAGAGAGAGGGAGACACAGAATCCAAAGCAGGCTGCAGGCTCTGAGCTGTCAGCACCGAGCCCAATGTGGGGCTCAAACTCACAAACCATGAGATCATAACCTGAGATGAAGTTGGAGGCTTAACTGATTGAGCCACCCAGGTGCCCCATGAACCTGTTAGAATTTTAAAGAAGAGAATTCCTTTGAAGAACAAACTGAAGATGCAGAGATAGAGGTCAATAAAGCAGTGTTCCAGAAGAAGGCAGCAGTTGATGGGTTTTGTATTAGAAGGAGAAATAATACCTTGTTGACTGGAGAAAAGGAAATGAGGGTAGTGGTGGATGTAAACATTGAAACATGTAAAAATGTTGCATGATTAAAATAAAAGTAAATTGGAATAAAAGTAAAGCAATTCTGAAAGCTGAAAAAAAAATGAACCTAACTATCAGGGTGGTTGCATAATCATACACTAACAGATAATTTAAAGTAATTTTAAAACATATATTTTGATATATGATGAAGATGAAAACGGTTGCTAAGAAATCTTAAACTGTTGATTTAAAGGGGCTCCCACTGGCTAAAGATGGGATAATTTAAACACTGAAGAGAATAATGGCAGTGAATTGAAGCATATCAGACCTATAAACATCTCTGAGTCCATAATAAACCTCACAAAGGGAAAAAAGTGGTTGTACTTAGAGGTTATTTTAGCAACAACTTATTAGTCTGAAAATCAGTTAAAAATTAATTATTTGCCTTGCTTACCTGCATGAATGTAATTTTGGGGCAATAAATAGGTGAGGAAGAAATGTTCTTATTTGTAGAAGAATTGTTGCTAATACCACTTATTTTGAATTTGTAGAAGAATTGTTGCTAATACCCCCAGTGGGAATGAAGTAATTTTATGCAAAGATTACCAATGAATATTAAAACCAGTATGTGAAATAAACTTCATAATGGCCAGATCATACTGACAACGTCTGGGCCTTATTAATCCTCTTAATATCTCTAAAGTAAAACGACATGATGTGTTTTCTAATGTCATATAATAGGAGATATACAGTATATCTATAATGTATTCTTTCAAAAAATTTTAAGAATGTGAATCCAATTAAGCTTATAGATCTAATTACTAGCAAAATGTAAAAGATAAAGGGAAAACTTAAAAACCATGGGAAGGCAATCAGCTCAATTAAAAATACGGGTATCATATAGGACAAATGACTCATTTAGTTTAAAAAAATAGATGCAGCACAAAGGTAAGTTTTAATAGGGATTCAGAATGTAGGCTTTTGAATGATAGAAGACTAGGGGAGTAAGAAAATGTAGATGTGTATGAGCATAGTTGAAATAAAATTTTGTGGCCTCCAGGATCAACAGGAAAGGAGATGTCTGAGATGAGGCCTGCAGGTAGGAAGTGGAGGGGTCAATAGACTGGACATTTCTGGATTTCAAGTGTAGAAAGAAGAAAAAATGACATGAGAGAAATAGGAGGCTAGGAAATTATGCTTAGGGTAGAATATTGAAGCAGGTGACTTCTAAGGTAGAACATATTTGCAGATGGTACTTTTTTTTTAATGTGCTTTTACATTAGGGGCTGAAGTTCAAAAGTGGTGAAGGAGACTTAAGGTAGAGGCTACAGTATGTGATCCAGTTGCATGAATTTGGAAAACTTTAAGGATGAAAGCAGGAGCTGGGGTAGAAAGGCAAACTGTATCACAAAATTTAGAGACTTCAGTGGATGAAGGAGAATTCTAAAGATTTAAGTTGATAGTTCTGAGTGAAAGAAGAGGTGAGATGTCATTACTTGAGAAGGATGAATGTTGACTAGAAGGTGGAATAACAATGATCCGGAAATAGCAATTGGCAATCAGGAGAATACCAAAGCCCTCTTGAACTCATGTGTGTTTGAGAATAAGTAATTGAGTAGTTTACTCTGGAGAAGACAAAATTCAAATCCTCAGGTAAGGCATGACTTTTAGTGAAGAGTGAAATAAGTACAGTGCCTGCAAAAAAGGATGAACTTAGAAGTTTTTTTTAAGCAATGAAAAGTGGGTTTCAGATAAATGAGTAGAAAATGTGGAGTGACTTATGTGGATCCTGAGAAACTTAACAGAAACCCATGGGGGAGGGGAAGGAAAAAAAAAAGAGGTTAGAGTGGAAGAGAGCCAAAGCATGGGAGACTCTTAAAAACTGAGAACAAACTGAGGGTTGATGGGGGGTGGGAAGGAGGGGAGGGTGGGTGATGGGTATTGAGGAGGGCACCTTTCGGGATGAGCACTGGGTGTTGTATGGAAACCAATTTGACAATAAACTTCATATATTGAAAAAAAAAGAAAAGAAAATGTGGAGTGAGAATCTGTCAACAAAAGGCATGCAGTTACATGGAAGATAGAAAATAACTGAGTGAATTTCAAGAGTAAGAGGCACATTTGCAATTGAACTTCCAAAATATTGGTCTTTTCTCTGTGGGAATGGTTATGATTATTACTATCACTGTGTCGCGACCGGCACAACAAACACCGAGATCAGGGTCCTGAGGGTAGGGGAATGTAAGAAAAAAAGAGAGAAGAGAAGACAGTTTGGGAATAGGAGGGTCCCCTGGGCTGATGGCCTAAGTGACGGCTTTATTGTTGCTGTACACAATCTTTTATAATATAAGACTCTTATGGATCAGGTCATTCTAAGAATAAACAGGTTTCACATAATAGCTGCCAACCAAAACATTTAGTTCTGTGTTTCTTGTGAATTTTCTAAACGGGTCACAGCAAGACCTTGTTGATAAGATTGCTAGCAAAACACAGTTCCCATGTTTGTTTCTATCTGACTCGGGGTAGAAAAAGGGAGGTAGCATTACTGCCAACACCTGCAGACCACAGGCTTTAGGAATTAACTTTCTCAGCGTTGACAAGGCTTTCGTATGCCCTTGAAAGTGGGGGAATGGAAGGGGGAACCACCGGGTTGGCTGAGTCAACAGGGAACCGTTGCTCGACCCGGTCTCAGCCTGGCACCGGAGCCCGGCCTCCCACATCACTGTCACTCACCTATTTCCTGATTAGAAACATTGTAGCATTATTCTATGGTTCTTCCATATTTGTTATCCATTTCTGTTCTATCCTTATAATGCAAAAGACAATAGTAAAATTTATTCAATAAATAAAAATAACTTCATTTTTGCAGCAGACATATTAGACTTCTGTAAATTTTTTCACATCAGTTTAGAATATGGATTATGTCATAAAGACACTACTTATTTCCATAAGGAGAAAATCAAAGGTGATTTTAGGTATGGTGGGGTTAAACACACCTACTGCCTAAGTAACTTGATCTAAAAATTGAGTTAGCATATGTGTGACTCAAATTCATGACTTGGCAAAATTAAAGATTACTAATGGATTAATAGTTTTCTTGGATTAGTTTTAAGATTGTAATGTTAATTCTTAATTACAAGGGTTTAATGACAATTTTGACTGATTTGTGGTAATATATACTAATGTATATATGAATATGATAAACAAGAACTGACCTTAGAATTTGAAATTCTCCAGAGCTCCGGAATGGATCTTGATTGCTTTGTTGTCTGGCTTAAGATTCTTAATAGTTTTTTAATTCTACCTTTTTCAGAAAGTATTTCAAGCATAAAGTCAAGCATCTGCTGGGATGCAATATTAAGGTGGTCAGAGATTAATAAAATCTTGGATTAGAAATTATAAAAGTCATATAACCAATGACCTCTAAGTACTACTGTCCTTATTAAAAGTGATTTACATGCTTTGGGGACTCACAATAAATCTATAAAATAAGTAGACTGAGGATTAGCTTTAGAAATGGGGAAACTGAAGATCAGATGAGTAAAGCAGTTTTCCCAGATGGGGGTTGAACTCAAAATAAGACCATCTGACTCCAGATGACTTAATCTTCCTGTGACACATTTTCCATATTAAAGGACTTACGGATGGAAGAGAGAAATAATTTCTTGAGACATATGTAGAGGAGCATATGAGGTTAATTGGTTATAAGCCTGCCATTTGGATTTGTACACAAGCAGTGGGTGATGATGGAGTGAGCATAGGACTTAGAGTCAGGGTACAAGTGCCAGATCAGCTTTTTTACTCTGGGGAAAGATACTTAACCTATCTGATCCTTAGACATCTTCCAGAGTGAATGGGAATAATAATACATGCTTTAAGAAATAGTTATTAAATTATTGTTGTATGTAAGGTACTTGTGAATGGCAATGGATAATTATAATGCTTGATATCGTTGCTGTCATCCTTGTTAGTTATAGAAAGAAGCACATGGCCCTTTCAATCCCCACCTCCCACTCCCCATGCTCTTTCTTGTGTGACCAAGGGACCAGGAGACACACAGCTTAACTTTGGAAAAGCTGTCTGGAAAGAATGTGAAATGAGTTCCGGAAAGCCAGTTGGAGTTTAATAATGCATGAAAAATACACCAAGGGGAGGAAGGAACCAATTAGGAAGCAATTAAGGAGATTGCAATTACAATGCATCTTAATAAAGTCCAAAAAATATAGCCTAAAAATACAAGACAGGCTTCTTACCTATGGAAGAAAAGAGAAATGGGACTAAGGAAACTTTCAAGGCAGATACTATGAAATAAAGAACAGGAAAGGAAAACATAAACCTATATTCCACTATTTTCTTCTTTGCTTGTACAAATCCCAAGCATCCTTCAAGAACCTATTCTTACAATATTCCTCTAAGCGACTTCTGTTCTGTACTGTTATGAAATTATTGGTCTTCTTTCACAATTAAAAAGCAAATCCTGCTGATTCCCCAAATAGGAAGTACAAATGGTTAATGAATTCTTGAAAAATGATCAAGTATCTTAGAAATCAAATACATGCAAATTAAAACAATTTAGCATCCCACTTTACTTTGGAAATTAGAAAAGATTTCTCTTCCTGTTCACATTTGCATTGGGCATCTTCTCTAGTATTGAGCAGCTAATTGAGAAACAGTGCTTTCTTGGAGCATGACTGTCAAGTGTGCTCTGTTAAAAGTCAGGAGACTGAACCAATTAAGGCCTTAGCTCTAACAATGAGTTCATGAAAATTCAGATTTAGAGTCAACTACTATTTATTGATAACTACTGTGTGAGAGGTGAGAACTTTATATTACATAGTTAACCTCTGCAGTAATCTCTTCCTTTTGTTCTATCCCCATCTGTTCAGAGTGGGGAGAAGGACTTATGAGTCAGGAATTAGGTACCTTTCCTAATTTCAGGTTATTAGTGACAAACATCCAATTAATATGTGCGAAAGGATTTTGAAAACTACTTGTTATCATCCTTGTAAATACAAGGAGCCTATTTGAGCAATGTTAGATGTTAACCATTGCAAATAAAATAAGCAAATGCTGGGTGCACCTCAGATTTACTAATAGTAAAAAGTTATAAGAGATTTTGAATTTTATTTCAAAGGTTTGCATTCTCTTTCTATTTTAAAATGGAGTTAATGGTGCCTGGGTGGCTCTGTCTGTTAAGCATCTGACTCTTGATTTTGGCTCAGGTCACGATCTCATGAACTGTGAGATTGAGCTCTGCGTAGGGCTCTGCACTGACAGCACAAAGCCTGCTTGGGATTCTCTCCCCACCTCTCTCTCTCTCTCTCTGCCCCTCTGCTGCTTGTGCTCATTTTCTCTCTCTCTCAAAAAATACATTAACACCAAAAAATGGACTTGTATGTCAAAGCCAAAAATGTCATGATATTTAAATTCAGCTTAAAACAACTTTATTAGGTTTGGTTTTTATTATTTGGAATATTAATGTGATTTCCTCAATAACTTGTTTAAAACTTTTAGTCAGTTGGGTCCAGACAAGCGATCTGGCTGATTATTGATCTGGCTCCCCAAGACTTAGAGTCTGTTCTACAAGTTTTGTTCTATAAGCTTCTTATTTTCACTTTATCTTTTTTAATTTTTATTTATTATTTTAAATTTATTTATTTTTGAGAAAGAGGGAGACAGAGCACAAGTGGGGGGAGGAACAGAGAGAGAGGGAGACAAAGAATCTGAAGCAGTCTCCAGGCTCTGAGTTGTCAGCACAGAGCCCGATGCGGGGCTCGGACTCACTGACCGCGAGATCATGACCTGAGCCGAAGTCGGATGCTTAACCAACTGAGCCTCCCAGGCTCCCCTTCTTATTTTCAGACTTTTGTTAATATACACGGTATTTTATTATTTACCTTCTTTTAATTTTTGCTAATTATAAAAATGAGTGTGAAAGTATATTTTTCTTGTCTGATCATTCCATATGTGTGAGTCTTTTTATCTCAGTGGGTTTATACATTCCTTGGAATAAAGGCTGTATTTTATTCTCTGTATGTCTTATGCTTTTATTCTGTGTATGTTTCCTCAGTACCTCTTGACATAGGGCTGGGTATATTGCTTGTCAATCTTCCCAATGCATGAGGAATCAGTAATAACAAAAATAGTTGGAATGACAGAATTGAAAGAAACTGTGAGGCAATATATGACCTGGCTATGCTCTGATAAAGCAGTTTGCTTTTATACACCTCTATGACCATTTGACCTTTATATAAATCTCTATCCACAGTTTCACCACGATTCCGGGAATATTTCTGGATTTAGGCAGAGAGGAGTTTGGGGAATGCTATCCCATTCAGAAGCCAGGTAACCCAGCATTAAGAATCCTGGTTCCTGGGCTACTTCTGGCTTCCTGATCCACTTAAAACTCTAGATTTCTGTTTTACTACCAAATTGAGTTCCTACAGTATAAGATTGTTCCTGTTTTCCCACCTTGATAGTCTTCCATTACTTCATTCTTTCTGCATAAGGTATTATTTTTTTTCTCTTGAAGCAGCACTGTAGATTGGAAACAATGTTGGCTTTGCAATTACACACACCCAAGTGAATGCTTGCTCCATAATTCCCAGCTATGTGATCATAGATACTCCTTTATAAAATTGAGTTATCTAATCTTTAAAATAAGATCAATTTTACCCAACTCAAGGAGCTGTAATAAAGATTAAATGAAATTAAATAAATGTAACTATTGTCTAACATTTTTTAGTTAAAAAAAATATTGGTTTGTTTCTACTTTCTTTTCTTTTTCTCTTTGTTCATCCAAATTAGAAACTAGAGCTTTCTCCTAAACTCCAAGTTTATATCTCAAACTTTCTCTGTGTTTATAGATCTTCACATTACCCAAGTCTCTCCACTGCTAGTCTGCCTTTGTATTCTAATTTAGTCAGTCTCTTGCTTTCATACGAACTATACTCCTAGAAGCTTGTATGAAAGTCACAGATGCAAAAGGGAATAATAGATTTAAATATTATGAGAGTTCCATTCTAAAACATCATATAAGTATTTCCTAAGTTATTATTTAAATATTCTATTTTACTGCTAAGTATAATATAAGGTATATTGATATTCATTTAAAATTCAGGTTAAAATATGGATATAAACAAATATTATCTTTAATTTTTCCTTTTTCAAATTGTCTTGCTCAGCCTATTTGAAAAGTCAGTGAAAATACTGATTTTAATGTTGGAAGCAAGGACATGCTGCTCACTTTGCAAGGTATTTTGCAACTTTTGAAAAATTTTATAAAGGTAACATGGACCATCAACCTTCTTTTTATGAAGAAATCTTTCTACTCTAGAAAGATAGAAATTTCTTATACCTGTAAATTATTGGGATGCTTTTACTATGCCCATCATTAAGTTATTAGTTCCAATATCATTGGTAATTTTTCTTAATGAAGCTGCCAGCATTCCTTCCCTCTACATTATTTATTCCTCCAAACAGCTTTGTGAATTTGGCTTGCACAGGAGAGGAAGGTGATTATCTACATCTCTTCCCAATCCATTTCCATGATTGTCAGACCATCCATGGTGGGAATATTTGCATAATGAAAATTAGTAAATGCCACACATCAGGAATGTTCCTCTTTCTCTCTCTCTTTCTTTGAGAGCTGGTTGTTAGAGTTTTATCAGCACCTTACCACCCTAATCCCCATTCTTTATACTTACACATTAGGGTAGAAACTCAGAGTCATTAGGTTATATGTGGTATTATTTATTCTATAAAGAATCTCTGGAGTGCTCACCTTGGTTAGGTTTAGAAAACACCCATTAATCTGGAGAAAAGAAGGAAATGAGGTCTTTACTTTCTTTGAGTTGCTGAACAAAAGTAAGCATCTGTTAAGTTTAAGTATCTCTTAGCCATTCTGACTGGTGAGAACAAATCAGGAGACTATAGATGCTGGAGAGGATGTGGAGAAACGGGAACCCTTTTGCACTGTTGGAGGGAATGCAAACTGGTGCAGCTGCTCTGGAAAACAGTGTGGAGGTTCCTCAAAAAATTAAACATAGATCTACCCCATGACCCAGCAATAGCACTGCTAGGAATTTACCCAAGGGATACAGGAGTGCTGATGCATAGGGGCACTTGTATCCCAATGTTTATAGCAGCACTTTCAACAATAGCCAAATTATGGAAAGAGCCTAAACGTCCATCACCTGATGAATGGATAAAGAAATTGTGGTTTATATACACAATGGAATACTACTTGGCAATGAGAAAGAATGAATTACGGCCTTTTGTAGCAACGTGGATGGAACTGGAGAGTGTTATGCTAAGTGAAATGTCATACAGAGAAAGACAGATACCATATGTTTTCACTCTTATGTGGATCCTGAGAAACTTAACAGAAGACCATGGGGGAGGGGAAGGAAAAAAAAAGTTAGAGAGGGAGGTAGCCAAACCATAAGAGACTCTTAAAATCTGAGAATAAACTGAGGGTTGATCGGGGGTGGGAGGGAGGGAAGGGTGGGTGATGGGCATTGAGGAGGGCACCTGTTGAGAGGAGCACTGGGTATTGTATGGAAACCAATTTGACAATAAATTTCATATTAAAAAAATGTTTACGTATCTTTAAGAGCTGGTCACTGGGTAGAAAGTAGATTTTCTGTATATGGGCTTTCTTGAAACAGAAAAGATGAAGACCTAGCTATTACTACCCAAATTTTCTGATAGGGAGATTGTTTAGTGTGAATCAAGGTGTTTGCATTTAAGATTCAGTTGAGAAGGAAGGTGAACAAGGCTGATGTTATAAATTCTAATAAATTCAAAGGAAGTTTGAGAAGTGAATTAGGCTTACTTCAAGAGTCTAAAGATCTGTGAGTTAGGCCTGGTTTCTGCTCTTCCTGCTGCTGCTTTTAGCAGAGGCTTCCTTCATGGCCACTGTTGTAGTTAGAAAGTGGCAAGTGGCTGTGTTAGGAAATGAGCTAAAATTTGATATGAAGGGAGAGTGTGATTTGGGAGCCCATTTGTGGACAAGAAGTTGTATTAGCAAGAGTTGCTAGAGGATTGACATCAGTCCCTGAGTACTTGCATGCATGACAGAAGAGGCAATGGCTAGAAAGAACACATCACATTACTTTCTCCACTTGACCTTTGGAATCAGGTCTGCCTTCCTGAGTTCCTGGGCAGTTTGGAGGAACATGCCCTCAGGAGTGAATTATTAGACTTTCCAACTTATGCCAGGGAGAAATTAGTAATTAATTTGGAAAATAAAAGAGTTAGGATTATATTTATTAATTCACTTATTCAACAATCACTTATTGAACTCCCATTATGTTGAAGAAACTATTATGGACACTTGGGGTATATAAGTGAACACAATAGCCAAAGACCCCTGTCCTCCTAGACCATGTTTGCCATATTTCTATAAGTATGTGGAGCAAATCACACAGTATATTTCCCCTTGCTTGCATTGCTCCTTTTAGGAAAATTCTCCAGAAATTGATTTACAGCATTTAGTATGTGCTTTAAATTTTTTTCTTTCACAATTGAACATACTCTGTTTACAAAGGCCATTCAATTATGGTTAAGCATTTACATTTCTGACATGCATATTTATTTCTAGCTTTGCATAGTTATCACTAGTATCTTTATTTAAATTTTTCTGTTTTCTACTCAATTGATAAAATAGGTAATTACATTGATCTGAATTGATTTGACCATTTTCTTTTTGCTTATTCTACTTCTTGAACATACTTAATAATTACTTAATTATTTGGATATTTGATTAATAATTGTTGATTATTTCCTCAAGCTGTTCTAGGGGAAATGTGGGAAGGGACATTGTTATGGTCTTCTTGGGCTTAGACAGTCCATAAATTAGAATTTTTAAAGATTTTAAGTTGATCCTATTAACTTTGATTTCTAAGAAGAAAATCAGGTCTGGATTTAAATATCCAAAAATATTATAATTATATGTGTTGTGGTGGCTTGCAAAGAGGATTTAGAGGCTTGAATTTATCTCCTGGACTCCTTACTGACTAGGCAACCTTCTACAAATAATTTAAACTTGCTGAGACTCTATTTCTAATTAACAAAGCAGGGCAATCATATCTTCACTGATTAAGACAATGAAAGGGGTCACATCTATGAAATAATATTAATAACTAATACTGCTGAATGGTCCCTATGTGTTGGTACTTTTCTAAGTGGTCTCATTTCTCACTCTACCCTTTTAGGTAGGTATCATCATTATCCCCATCTGACAGATAGTTGAACCACAGAGGTTAAATAACTTGCCCAAAGGTATGCAGCTAGTAAGTAGAAAAGTTGGGTTATGGCTCAGACATTCTGGCTACAGCATTTGCTTGTAATCATTGCTCTACCACGGAGTTTCTCAGCAGTAGCACTATTGGCATTTTGAGCTGAATAATTGTCATGAAGGGTTGTCCTTGTGCAGTGTATAAAATTTAGTGATATCTCTGCCCTCTACCCACTAGATATGTATAGGATCCCCACCCCCAAATATGACGACCAAAAATGTCTCAGACTTTATCAAATGTGTCCAGAGGGTGAAATCATCCCTTATTAAGAACCATTGCTCTGCTGTATATTGTCTAATAGGAATAAATAATATATAACCCCCAAATGTGAAATTAGCATTATTAAGAGAGTGCTTTTGAGAATGTTTTTTGGTTTTCCCTGCTTTGAACATCAGAACCCCAAGGAAAATTCATGTTTATATATCTGTGTATTAAAATACTTCATAGATATACTAAGAGGAATGCTAAAATTTTAATGAAGGATTTTTTTAAGAATGATTGAAGCTATGATAGAAAAATAATTTTACTTTGCATATCTCTGTACATTGAACAACAGTTAAAAAGATAAATTTTTGGTCATATAACAATAAAAATATTCATGATGATAATGATGATGATGATGATGATGATGATGATGATGATGATGATGATAGGATTTGCCAGGCTTTGTAAAAAGTAATTTCTATAGGTTATTACATTTAATCAGAGAGAGGTCTAATTACTATCACTGTTACCGGAGTTTAAAATATTATGAAACTGAGTTTCAGAAGGGTAAATTATCTTTCCCACAGATAACCAGCTAGTAAGTATGGTGGAGCTCATGTTTGAAATCAGGTCTGTCTAACTATGCTTTTCTACTTCTTCTGCATCTGATTCTGTGTAGCTATAACTATCTCAGTTGTAACTCTGGTTCTGGGACTTAGAGCTTTCAGAGGAGTGAATTTTAAACCTCTTCCGGTGATAATATTTACTTCCTGCTTGTGTCCTGAATATACTCTAGGACCATTTCCTGTTTTTCACCACTGAATATTGTTTGGCCACTGTACATTGGTGCATTATTTAATCTCTTTATGTTCCATATCATTGACACTGCATTGAATTTAGGAAAAAAGGGAAAGTAGAATTACATGGTAATTCATATTGGCTTCTTCTGAATAGCTTTAGCACACATGTAACTCCCTAACAGTTTTAAATAAAAATGAGAAATAAGCAAAACCACATAATTTTTGTATCTGTCAGGGCTCTTAAGTGTGGATGACAGAGAAAATTAGATCTAATATTAAAGGACATTAAATAGCTTATGGAATATTAAAATGGGCCAGGGAAATAAGCAGCTAGGGCCAATTAAGTCAAGTACAACACCGGCAGGAAAGCATGCAAGTACACAATGGCACTATTTTTCCAAAAACACCATTGCAGACACTTCCAGCCCCTGTACACCTATGATGAGAGAATTAGATTTTAGGGCTCAGAAAACATCAGACTCCCCAGATACACCAAATGTCTTTCACTATTTGCTTGTCTAAAGGGCCTTACCATGACTACCAGCAAATACCAATTTACTCCTTTTGGTCATTTAAAATAAAATTTTAATGTCTATTATTTATTTTTGAGAGAGAGAGAGAGAGAGAGAGAGAGAGAGAATGCAAGTGGGGGAGGGGTAGAGAGAGAGGGAGACACAGAATTGGAAGCAGGCTCCAGGCACTGTGCTGACAGCTCAGACCCACAAACCATGAGATCCTGACCTGAGCCGAATTGGAGGATTAACCCACTGAGCCACCCAGGCGAACCTCCTCTTGGTCATTTTTCATCCAAATCTTGGCAGTGTGTGTCTGGTTGGTAGAAACCAAGTCATGTGCTGTCCTGTAGCTACAACAAAGTCTTAGAAATGGAACTTTCTCATCTCCATGATGCAAGAGTGCAAGCTAGAAGTCGGTTGAAATCAGTGCAGACATAGCCAACTTTCAGAACTCAACTTCAACTTTTTATATATAATTCTAGAAATAGAAACATGTCATCTTTGTGTCAGCACAAAAATCTTGAAGGCATAGCAGTTTAATCCTTATAACATGAAAAGCACTGAATACATTGCCTTGCATTTAATAATGGTGAAATAAATATTTGTTAATTTAGGTTATATGTGCAACAAACTTTAGGGGACTTTAGAGGAGAAGAAACTTATTTATTGAGCAATTAGTATGTGCTAGCAACTTTACGTACTAATTATATTTATTCTCCCCTAAAACTATATGAAGAAGTTATCCCCATGTTGTAGATAGGAGGTCAGTAGGTAAGTAATTTGGATAAGAACTCACAACTACTAAGTGGGAAAACTAATTTAATTCTTTGCTCTAAAAACACATGCTTTTTCATTTCAACTAGTTGGGCTACAAGACAAATTTTCCCCTACATATTTACATATTTATCTCTGTATGTACTTATTTCCTTTATTTTGTCTCTTGTTTAACTTGCTTAGTCTTAGAACATTCTGATTAGTAGGTTGCAAGTTCATATATAATGGAAGTGAGCTGTGAGGAGTCTTATTTTACCTTTTTATTCCTGGCTTTCTGAAAGAAAATCTGTTCCTAAAAATGACACTCTCAAGGGAGAAACAGAACAAAAATATACTTCACTGTCTGAAGCCTCCTGGAAGAATTGGTAAAACTATTCGAATAAAATCCTTCCTAAGAGTTTGGATTTGGAAATGTAAAGGGAAGTGATGTGAATTACTTGGTAATGCCTCACAAATAACCATCATTTACTTCACTATTTACAGAGATTCTACTGTGGTCATGATAACTTTATTCACAGTGCATTTGCTGAATATTTTGCAAAAAGTATGCACTTTCAGAGCCCTTGAAATATTAACTGTTTTTTTTAAAAAGGAGGATCATTATACAAATGACCTTACCTAAAAGAGTTAAAGGTTGACTATGTCATCAGTAGAGAAATTCAAGAATGCAATACATCGCAGACCTAAGTCCTTGTAACTCCTGCAAGAAATGAAGTTTTTTTGAAAAGTAATGTGAAGGGGCTCCTGGGTGGCTCAGTCGGCTGAGCGTCCGACTTCAGCTCAGGTCACGATCTCTCAGTCCGTGAGTTCGAGCCCCGCGTCAGGCTCTGGGCTGATGGCTCAGAGCCTGGAGCCTGTTTCTGATTCTGTGTCTCCCTCTCTCTCTCTGCCCCTCCCCCGTTCATGCTCTTTCTCTCTCTGTCTCAAAAATAAATAAACGTCAAAAAAAAAATTTAAAAAAAATTAAAAAAAAAAGAAAAGTAATGTGAATAAATGAATGAAAAGAAAGAAACAAGAGTTTTATAAGAGATTTAAAAGATATGACTAAAGATGAAGCTTTAAATATAGATAAGATTTCAAGTCTTACATTTAGGTCTTTAATCAATTTTGAATTTATTTCTGTGTTTGGTATAAGAAAGTGGTACAGTTTAATTATTTTGCATGTTGCTGTCCAGTCTTCCCAATACCACTTATTGAAGAGACTGTCTTTTTCCCATTGGATATTCTTTTCTGCTATGTTGAAGATTAGTTGCTGATATAGTTGTGGGTTCATTTCTGGGTTTTCTATTCTGTTCTATTGATCTATATGCCTATTTTTGTGGCCGCACCACACTCTTTTGATCACTACAGGCTTGTCATATAACTTGAAGTGCAGAATTGTGATGCCTCCTGCTTTTCTTTTCTTTTTCAAGGTTGTGTGCGCTATTCAAGATCTTTTGTGGTTCTCTATGAATTTTTGGGTTGTTTGTTCTAACTCTGAAAAATGCCGGTGGTATTTTGATAAGTGTATAAATTGCTTTGGGTAGTATAGACATTTTCATGATATTTGTTGTTCCAAGCCATGAGCATGGAATACTTTTCCATTTCTTGGTGTCCTCTTCAATTTCTTTCATCACTGTTTTATAGTTTTCAGAGTACAGGTCTTTCATATCTTTGGTTAGGCTTATTCCTAGGTATCTTACTGTTTGGGGGGCAGTTGTAAATGGGATTGATTCCTTAATTTCTCTAGCTGCTACTCCATTACTGGTGTATAGAAATGTAACCAATTTCTGTACATTGTTTTTGTATCTTGTGACTTTACTGAATTCATTTATCAGTTCTAACAGTGTGTGTGTGTGTGTGTGTGTGTGCGCGCACGCGTGTGTGTTTGCGTGTAGTCTTTTAGGTTTTCTATATAGAGTGTGATGTCATCTGCAAATAATGGAAGTTTTACCTCTTCCTTGCTGATTTGGATGCCTTTTACTTTGTTGTTGTTGTCTGATTGATGTGTCTAGGACTTCCAGTATTATGTTAAATAACAGTGGTGAGAGCCATCAAAATCCTAGAGGAGAACACACCTCTTTGACATCCACCATGGCAACTTCTTTCTAGATATGTCCTCTGAGGTGAAGGAAACAAAAGCAAAAATAAACTATTGGGACTTCATCAAGACAAAAAGCTTCTGCGTGGCAAAGGAAGCAATCAACAAAACTAAAACACAAGCTATGGAACGGGAGAGAATATTTACAAATTACATATCTGATAAAAGGTTAGAATCCAAAATACACAAAGAACTTATAAAACTCAATGCCCCAAAAAGAATAATCCAAGTAATAAATGGACAGAAGACCATGAATAGACATCTTTCCAAAGAAGACATATAGATGGTGAGGAGAATATGAAATCAGAATATGAAATACAAATCAAAACTACAATGAGATATTATCTCACACCTGTCAGAATGGCAAAAATCGACAAAACAAGAAACAACAGGTGTTGGTGAGGATATGGAGAAAGGGAAACACTTTTGCAGTGTTCATAGAAATGCAAACTGGTGCAGCCACTCTGGAAAATAGTCTGAAGTTATCTCAAAAAGTTAAAAGTAGACCTACTCTATCATCTAGCAATTGCACTACTAAGCATTCACCCAAAAGATACAAAGTACTGCATGTACCCCAATATTTGTAGTAGCATTATCAACAGTAGCCAAATTATGGAAAGGGCCCAAATGTCCAATGACTGATGAATGGATAACTGATGAATTGAAAACAGAATATGTATGTATTTATTCTATATATACGATAAAATGGTACTCAAGCATTAAAAAGAATGAAATTTTGCCATTTGCAATGACACGGATGGAGCCAGAGTATATTATGCTAAGGGAAATAAGTCAGTCAAAGGCAAATACTATGTGACTGCAGTCCTATGTGAAATTTAAGAAACAAAACATGAGTGAAGGGAAGAAAAGAAAGAGGGAAGCAAATCAAGAAACAGACTCTTAACTCTGGACAACAAACTGATAGTTACCAGAGGGGAGGTAGGTAGATGGGGATGGGTAAAATACATGATGGGGTTTAAGGAGTGCATTTGCTATGAGGAGCACTGGGTGATGTATGGAAGTGTTGAATCACTATATTATACACTTGAAAGAAATATAACACTGTATGTTAACTAAATTTAAATAAAATCTAATTTAAATAAAAACTTAAAAAAATATGTAGATAAAATACAAGGAAAAGAAAATTAAGTAAAATTTTGTTACCTTAAAAAATTCCCATGCTGGTTATTTACGTTCCCATACAAATTCAATGACGTTGACGTCCCATGTTGGCTGATAAAGTTCTTTTCACATGTTTCCAGGTTATTCCCTTTCTTCATTGGGCAGGTCAAATCTCCCTTCTCTCTGAAGGCTACCCTAACTGTATGTCTTTTCCCTTCTCTGGACTTCTGTAGGAGGAGTGGATAGAAGATGTCTTCAAAGAGACGGTTTAGGGACATATTAGGTTTTTCACAGAGACAATTGAAGTCCCAAATTATTCTCAGCAAAATCATGCCAACAAGGAGAAAGAGTTGGCAGAACATATGGTCACCAGGAGTTTGAAAAGGGGGTTTAACTTGACTGAGAAGTTCCCATGGAAGAAGCAGGTTCAAATAAAACAGAGAGGCTTCACTTCAAGCCAGAAATTCAGTTGGTTAACACAGCAATGCAATTTCTTGGAACATTTCTTATTACATATTGACATTATAATACAAGACTTATATAAACTTTTTAAAATTAAATTTTCATTTTGAAATAACTGTAGATTCATATGCAGTTGTATATAATAAGAGAGATCTCATGTGCTGTTTACCCATTTTCCTGTAGGAAAACATCTTGAAAAACTATGGTGTGATATCAGACCAGGATATTGGTTATTAATACAGTCAAGATACACAAAATTTCTATCACCACAAATATTTCTTAAGTTGTACTTTTATAATCATCCCCACGTCCCTGCCATTTCCATTTCCTCCAACCTCTGACAATGTGTAATCTGTTCTCTATTTGAATAATTTTGTCATTTCAAGAATTATATAAATAGTCATACAGTGTTTATAACTCTTTGGATTAAGTTGTTTCACTCCACATAATTCTCTGGGGATTCATTCAGGTTTTTGTATGTATCAATAGTTCATTATTTTTTATTACTAAGTAGTATTTAACTGTATAGATATGCCACAGTTTAACTTTTTACCTATAGAAAGGCATCTGGTTTATTCATAGCTTTTGACTGTTACAAATAAGGCTACAATAAAGATCTATGTGCAGATATTTGTGATAAGACTTCATGTTCTGGAATAAAAGTCTAAGGGTGGAATCACTGAACTATATAGCAGTTGCATGTTCAGTTTTTAAATTGCCAAACTATTTTCCAAAGTGTTTGTATCATTTTATATTCCCACCATTTCTCCATTTCTTGCTAGCCTTTGGCATTGTCACTATTTTATATTTTAATATTCTGATAGATGGGTAGTGGTATGTCACTGTGGTTTTAATTTGCATTTTCTAAATGGCTAGTGATGTTGAAAATCTTGCACTTACTTACTATATCTATATTCCTTGGTAAAATGTCTGCCCATTTCTCGTGCTTAGATTTTCATTGGATTAGATTGCTTTCTTTCTTTTTCCTGTTTTGTTTTGAGCTTTCATTTTTGTTTGGTTTTGTTTTGAGAGTTTTTTTATATATTCTGAATACTAGTCCTTTGTTAGATAAGTGGGTTGTAAATATTTCCCCCCAGTAATAGTTCGTCTTCCTCCTCCAAACGTAGTCTTTCACAGGGCAAAATATTTTAATTTTGATGAATTCCAGTTAATCATTTTTTGCCTTTTATGCTTTCTACTTTTGATGTCAACTGTAAGGATTCTTTGTCTTTATATCTCAAATATTTTCTCCTGTGATTTTAAAAAAATTTATATAGTTATATATTTTATACTTAAGCCCATGATCCACTTAAAACTATTATTATATAATATATCATAGTCATGTACCCCACCCCCAACTTTTCCCATAGATGTCTAATTGCTCTGGCCTCATTTGTTGAAAAAGCTACCTTTTCTTTATTGAATTATAAAAAATCATTTGTGCATATTTCTTTGGGTCTATTTTTGTTTCTTTGTTCTAGTCCATTGATAATGTTTCTGTGCTTCTGTTAATACACACACCCTTTATATTATAGCTCTACAGTAAGTCTTGAAATCGAGTAGGTTCATTTCTCTTACTTTATCCTTCTTTTTCAGAATTGTTTTACATATTCTAGTTTATACATATTTTCATGTAACTTTTAGAACAATCTTTTCTATACTTACAAAAAATTGCTAGATTTTTGATAACAATTGCATTAAGCCTGTATATCAATTTGGGGAAAAATTGACATTATGATTTTGTTGAGTCTTTCAAATGATGAACATACCTTTTCTTTGCATTTATTTAGAACATTGGTTTCTTTCATCCATGTTACGTCGTTTTGAGCACACCAGTCCTCTATGTGTTTTGTTAGATTAACACCTTAGAATATCACTTTAAAAAATTTTTTTTTAAGTTTATTTATTTTTGACAGAGACAGAGTACGAGCATGAGCTGGGGTGGGGGAAGAGAGAGAGAGGGAGACACAGAATCTGAAGCAGACTCCAGGCTCCAAGCTGTTAGCACAGAACCCAACACGGGGCTGGAACTCAGGACCGTGAGATCATGACCTGGGCCGAAGTCGGATGCTCAACTGACTGAGCCACCCAGATGCCCCTAGAATTTCACTTTTTGAGCAATTATAATGGTATTGCATTTTTAAATTTTAGCATCTATGTGCTTATTGCTACTACATGGAAATATAATTGGTTATTTTAGTTTATATATTACATCTTGTGAATTTTCTGAACTCATTTACAAGTTCTAGGATTTTTCTTGTAGATTCTTACGTATCTTCTATGTAGACAATTAGGTCATCTTCAAATAAGAGCCGTTTTATTTCTTTCTTTCCTTGCAAACGGTATGCCTTTAATTTCACCTTCTTGCCTTATTTCACTGGCTAGAATGGCATGGCTTGGTCATGGTATATAACTTTTTATTTACTGCTGATTATTAACATTATTGATATTAATGAGGATGCTGATTCATCTGTAGTATTCTCCTTTTGTACTCTTTTGTCTAGTTTTGGTATCAGAGTAATATTAGCTTCATGAAATTAAATGGGAATTATTCACTCACTTTTTATTTCTGGAAGAGATTGGGGAGAACTGTTGCTAATTCTTTTTTAGGTATTTGATACAATTCTCCAGTGAAACTATCTGAGTCTGGAGATTTTGTTTTGGGGAGTTTTAAAAGTATGAATTCAGTGTTCTCAATGAATACAGAAGTTTATGTGTTTTTGAGGAATTCGTCCATTTCTTCTAACTTGTCAAATTGCCGTGTGAAGAATTGTTCATAGTATTCCTTTATTGTTCTTTTGATGTCTGTAGGATTTATAGAGCTAGCCCATTTTATTTTGGTATGATAATTGGAATCTTTTCTGGTCTTTGTCATTCTTATTAGAGATTTGTCATTTTTTTTATTTCTTATTTACTTATTTGTTTGTTTATTTATTTAAATTTACATCCAACTTAGCATATAGTGCAACAATGATTTCAGGAGTAGATTCCTTAAAGCCCCTTGCCTATTTAGCCTGTTCCCCCTCCCACAACTCCCCCCCTCAGTAAACTTCTGTTTGCTCTCCGTATTTAAGAGCCTCTTATATTTTGCCCCCTCCCTGTTTTTATATTATTTTTGCTTCCCTTCCATTATGTTCAGCTGTTTTGTATCTTGAAGTCCCTATATGAGCGAAGCCATAGGATATTTGTCTTTCTCTGACTAATTTTGCTTAGCATAATACCCTCTAGTTCTAGCCACATAGTTCCAAATTGCAAGATTTCATTCTTTTGAATAGCCGAGTAATACTCCATTGTGTATATATACCACATCTTCTTTGTCCATTCATTCATCAGTGGACATTTGGGCTCTTTCCATACTTTGGTTGTTGTTGATAGTTCTGCAATATAAACATTGGGTGCATGTGTCCCTTCGAAACAGCATACCTGCATCCCTTGGATAAATACCTAGTAGTGCAATTGCTGGGTTGTAGGTTAGTTCTATTTTTAATATTTTAAGGGACCTCAGTATGGTTTTCCAGAGTGGCTGCACCAGTTTGCACTCCCACCAACAATCCAAAAGAGATCCTCTTTCTCCGCATCCTTGCCAACATCTGTTGTTGCCGAGTTGTTAATGTTAGCCATTCTGACAGGGGTGAGGTGGTATCGCATTGTGGTTATGATTTGTATTTCCCTTATGATGAGTGATATTGAGCATTTTTTCACGCGTCAGCTGGCCATCTGGATGTCTTCTTTGGAGAAGTGTCTATTCATGTCTCTTGCCCATTTCTTCACTAGATGATTTGTTTTTTTGGATGTTAGTTTGTTAAGTTCTCTATAGATTTTGGATACTGACCCTTTTTTCTGATATGTCGTTTGCAAATATCTTCTCTCATTCTGTCGGTTACCTTTTAGTTTTGCTGATTCTTTCTTTTGCTATTCAGAAGTTTTTATTTTGATGAGGTCCCAATAGTTCATTTTTAGTTTTGTTTCCCTTGCCTCTGGAGACATGTGGAATAAGAAGTTGCTGGGGCCAAGATCAAAGAGGTTTTTGCCTGCTTTCTCCTTGAGGATTTTGACGGCTTCCTGTCTTACATTTAGGTCTTTCATCCATTTTGAGTTTATTTTTGTGTATGGTGTAAGAAAGTGGTCCAGGTTCATTCTTCTCCATGTCGTTGTCCAATTTTCTCAGCACCACTTGCTGAAGAGACTGTCTTTATTCCATTGGATATTCTTTCCTGTTTTGTCCAAGATTAGTTGGCCATATGTTTCTGGGTCCATTTCTGGGTTCTCTATTCTGTTCCATTGATCTGAGTGTTTTCTTTTGTGTTAGTACTATACAGTCTTGATGATTACAGCTTTGTAATACATCTTGAAGTCTGGGATTGTGATGCCTCCTGCTTTTGTTTTCTTTTTCAAGATTGCTTTCACTATTCAGGGTCTTTATTGGTTCCATAAAAATTTTAGGATTATTTGTTCTAGCTCTGTGGAGAATACTGGTGTTATTTTGAAAGGTACTACATTGACTATGTAGATTGCTTTGGGTAATATTGACATTTTAACAATGTTTGTTGTTTTTATCCAGGAGCAAGAAAGATTTCTAGTTCTAGCAGTTTTTTGGTGGAATCTTTTGGGTTTTCCATATAGACTATCATGTCATCTGCGAAGAGTGAAAGTTTGACCTCCTCCTGGCCAATTTGGATGCCTTTTATTTCCTTGTTTTGTCTCACTGCTGAGGCTAAAACTTCCAATACTATATTGAATAACAGTGGTAAGAGTGGACGTCCCTGTCGTGTTCCTGACCTTAGGGGGAAAGCTCTCAGTTTTTCCCCATTGAGGATGATATTAGCATTGGGTCGTTCATATATGGCTTTTATGATCTTGGTTTTGATCCTTTTTTCCTACTTTTTTGAGGGTTTTTATCCAGGAAGGATGCTGTATTTTGTCAAATGCTTTCTCTGCATCTATGGAGAGTATCGTAGTTCTTGTCCTTTCTTTTATTGATGTGATGAATTACACTGATTTTTTTGCTGATATTGGACCAGCCCTGCATCCCAGGTGTAAGTCCCACTTGGTCGCCGTGAATAATTTTTTAAATGTATTGTTGGGCCTGGTTGGCTAATATCTTGTTGAGGATTTTTGCATCCATGTTCATCAGGGAAATTGGTCTATAGTTCTCTTTTTTAGTGAGGTCTTTGTCTGGTTTTGGAAACAAGGTAATTCTGGCTTCGTAGAAAGAGTTTGGAAGTTTTCCTTCTAGTTCTATTTTTTGGAACAGCTTCAAGAGAATAGGTGTTAACTCTTCTTCAAATGTTTCATAGAATTCCCCTGGAAAGCCATCTGGCCCTGGACTCTTGTTTTTTGGGAGATTTTTGATTACTAATTTGATTTCCTTACTGGTTATGAGTCTGTTCAAATTTTCTATTTCTTCCTATTTCATTTGTGGTAGTTTATATGTTTCTAGGAATTTGTCCATTTCTTCCAGATTGCCCATTTTATTGGTGTATAATTGCTCATAGTATTGTCTTATTATTGTTTGTATTTCTGCAGTGTTGGTTGTAATCTCTCCTCTTTCATTCTTGATTTTATTTATTTGGATCCTTTCCTTTTTCTTTTTGATCAAACTGGCTAGGGGTTTATCAATTTTGTTAATTCTTTCAAAGTCCCAGATTTTGGCTCTAATCTTTCTTATTTACTGTCTTCTGCTGGTTTGGAGGATTTTTTTTCCTCCAGATCTTTAATGTGTAATGTTAGGTTGTGTATCTGAGCCCTTTCTTCCTTCTTTTGGAAGTCCTGGATTGCTATCTACTTATGTCTTATGACTGCTTTTGCTGTGTCCCAGAGGTTTAGGGCTGTAGTGTTATCATTTTAATTGGCTTCCATGTACTTTTTAATTTAGTCTTTTACTTCTTGGTTAGCCCATTCATTCTTTAGTAGCATGGTCTTTAGTCTCCCAGTGTTTGGTACCTTTCCAAATTTTTTCTTGTGGTTGATTTCAATTTTCATAGCATTGTGGTCTGAAAATATGCATGGTATGGTCTCGATCATTTTGTACTTGTTGAGGGCTGATTTGTGTCCCCGTGTATGATGTATTCTAGAGAATGTTCCATGTGCACTGGAGAAGGATGTGTATTCCACAGCTGTAGGATCAAATGTTCTGAATATAGCTATTAAGTCTATCTGGTCCAGTGTGTCATTCAAAGCCATTGTTTCCTTGTTGGTTTTCTGTTTAGATGATCTGCCTATTGTTGTAAGTGGGGTGTTGAAGTCCCCTACTATTATGGTATTATTATCAATGAGTTTATATTTGTTTGTGATTAATTGATTTATATATATATTTGGGTGTTTCCATATTTGGAGCATAAATGTTTACATTTGTTAGGTCTTTCTTGATAGATAGACCCCTTAATTATGATATAATGCCCTTAAACATCTCTTGTTATAGTCTTTATTTTAAAGTCTAGATTGTCTGATATAAGTATGGCTACTCTGGCTTTCTTTTGGCAATGATTAGCATGATAGATGTTCTCCATCCCCTTACTTTCAATCTGAAGGTGCCTTTAGGTCTAAAGTGTGTCTCTTGTAAGTAGCTTATAGGTAGATCTTGTTTTATCCATTCTATTACCCTATGTCATTTGATTGGAGCATTTCGTCCATTAATGCTTAGAATGAGTAGTGAAAGATACGAATTTATTGCCACTATGTTGCCTGTAGAGTTCAAGTTTGGGGTGGTATTCTCTGGTTCTTACTTGTCTTTGTTGCTTTTGGTCTTTTTTAAATTTTTATTTCTTTTTAGTCTTTTCTCCTCTCAGAGAGTCACCCTTAAAATTTCTTGCAGGGCTATTTTGGTAGTCACAAACTCCATTAATTTTTGTTTGTCTGGGAGACTTTTTATCTTACCTTCTATTTTGAATGACAGCCTTGCTGGATAAAGAATTCTTGGCTGCATATTTTCCCGATTCAGCACATTGAATATATCCTGCCCCTCCTAGAATTCTGGCCTGCCAAGTTTCTGTGGACAGGTCTGCTGCAAACCTGATCTGTCTTCCCTTGTAGGTTAAGGACTGTTTTTCTCTTGCTACTTTCCTGATTCTTTCCTTTCCTGAGTATTTTGTGAATTTGACTATGATATGCCTTGTTAATGGTCAGTTTTTGTTGAATCTAATGGGAGTTCTCTGTGCTTCCTGGATTTTGTTGTCTGTGTCTTTCCCCAGGTTATGAAAGTTTTGTGCTATGATTTGATCAGATTACCCTTCTACCCCTTTTTTCCTCTCTTTGTCTTATGGGACCCCTGTGATTCTGATGTTGTTCCTTTTTAATGAGTCACTGATTTCTCTAATTCTTAAATCGTGCCCTTTTGCCTTAGTCTCCCTCTTGTTTTCTGCTTCGTTTTTCTCTATAAGTTTGTCTTCTATATCACTGCTTTGCTGCTCTGCGTTATCTATCCTTGCCATCTTGGCATCCACTGGAGATTGCCTCTCAGTTATTGCATTTTTTATTTTTCCTACGTAGTTTTACTTCTTTGATCTCCGCAGAAAGGCATTCTAATCTATTTTCAACAGCAGCTAGTATTCTTATTATTGTGATTCTAAATTTTGGTTCAGACTTCTTGCTTGTATCTGCATTGATTAAGTCCCTGGCTGTCGTTTCTTCCTGCTCCTTCTTTTGGAGTGAATTCCTTCATTTTGTCATGTTGAAGGAAGAAAAGGAGTTAATAATGCCAAAAAGAAATTAAAACTAAAAAATTAAAAACTACACACACACAAAATAAAATAAATGATGCTAGATCCTAGTTTTGTTTTGGTCTGATTGTTGAAAGAAGCTTGATAGATTGGAGAAAAAAGGGAAAGATGAGGAAAAAAAAAGGAAAACTTATGAAAATTTGAAAAAATGAATACCGTGAAATAGAGTAAAATGAATTGATGGAAGTAAAATAGAATCTGAAAAATTTACATAAAGTAAAAAATATAGTAGAAAAAATAAAGAAAATTATTTTTAATAAGAACTGAAAATAAAAATAGAGTTTTTCTCTTTCTATATTCAAGAGAAAGAAAATTGAAGAAAAAGAAAAAATCGAATAGATGGACCAATGAGCAGACTGACATGATTGAAATTACATGGTTCTCTCCTAGAAGTCAAACAATGAAGCACCTTATAGTCCATAAACTAAGCAGGCAGGGAGTTCCTGAAGTGTGAGGTGGCCCACTTGGGCAGGGCTTAGTGTAATGGCTCTGTTCCCCACTAGATAGCACTGCTTAGCTTACTGGGGTGGATTGTTGTGGCCCTTGTAGGTGTGTATGTGCATCCGTGGAAGGGGTGAAAATGTCATCCCCCAGCTACCCAGTCTCTAGTATCGGGAACTCTCTTCTCCCCATTCAGCAATCACGCACCTGTCCTTGTCTCCAGCTTCCATCTACTCCCCACTTTTACACTGTCTGTGACTGAGCTGTCAGCTTGCCAGGGGGTATCTCCCTTCTGAGTTTTATCTCAGATGTAGCTGTGTTTCCCAACCCCTCACCTCTGATGAACTGCAGCTTTGACCTGCTCAGACCTTCTGGGAGAGGGTTGCCCCAGCAATGACCAGGTGCAGGCTGCACTCAGGACCATTTGTCAGATTGTGCTGCTGCATTGCCCCGAGACTGCGTCTGGGTGCCAGCCCATCCCAGAAAAAGTTCACATGATCCTGTAACAGTGTTTCAGGGATTATGGTAAATCACAACACATACCTGTCACCAGGCTTCACCCTTAACATCCCTGTTCCACCATCAGTGAATGTGGTTGTTCTCCTGGGTTTGCTGGGACCTTTGCCTGTGGGGTGGCCACACAGTCTCTACCAAATGTCCTTCCAGCAGTGGAACTGCTTTTTCCTGTGTGGCCTGAGGGCCCAACAGACTTCGCTTTGTTCATGGCAATTCAACCTTGCCACCAGAGCACTGCCAGGTATCAAACTATGTGGTTTCAGACTCTGTGTACCCCCTGTTTATAGAGTCTTAATGACATTTAAACCCTCTGCTTTCTCCTTTCTCCCTTTTTTGTTCAGTCCCTGCAGCTGTTTCCCCTTTTCTACTTTATCTACAGCTACTTTTGAGGGGGGTGCTTTTCCTGTACTCTCCCCCCATTTCTGTCCTCTCTCCGCAAGCAAACACAGCTCCCTGGCCTCCGTGGCTTCTCTCTCCCTCAGTTCACCTCTCTGTGCCACATACCTGCTGAGTCTGCTGAGTTCTGTGGTTCACGTTGTGCAGATTGTTGTGTTAATCCTCAAATCAATTTTCTAGGTGTGTAGGATGGTTTAATGTTGATCTGACTGTATTTCATGGACGAGAGATGCAAAAAAATCTTCCATGCTGTTCTGCCATCTTGACCCCTCAGAGGTTTGTCAATTTTACTGATCTTTTCAAAGAGCCCAGCTGTTCTTTTAAGTTTATTTATTTATTCATTCATTCATTCTTTTATTCATTCATTCATTCATGAGAGAGTGTGCACATTCATGCTGGGGAGGCACTGAAAGAGAGGGGAGAGAGAATCCCAAGCATGGGACTTGAACCTCTTAATCATTAGATCATGACCTGAGCAGAAATCAAGTCAGATTCTTAACCAACTGAGCTACACAGCCACCCCACCAAGAGCCCAGCCCTTTGTTTCATTGATCTCTATTATTTCTCAATTTTCAGTTTTATTGATTTCTGCTTTTACCTTTATTTTCTTCCTTCTGCTTGTTTTGGGTTTATTTTACTCTCTGTTTCTAAGATTTTTGATCTGAAAACTTAGATTATTGATTTTTTTCTCTTTTTTAATGTATAGATTTAATGCTAGAAAATTTCTTCTTACTGCTACTTTTAATTGTGTCTCAAATATTCAGATGTATTCTATTTTCATTTTTATTTAGTTGAGTGTAATTTTTTTATTTCCTTGGAGATCTTCTCCTTGACCCATGAGTAATTAGAAATATGTTACTCTGTTTCTAACTGTTTGGAGATTTTCCTGTTTTCTGTCTGTTTGATTTATAGCTTGATTCTGTTTTGGTAACACAGCATAATCTTCATGATTAAAATTCTTTTGCATTTTTCAGTAACTTTTATTCTCTAGGAAATGGTGGTATATTTTGGTATATGATCTGTCAGCACTTATAAAGAAGGTATTACAGTGTTTTCAGATGGAATGTTCTATAAATATTGTTTAGATTTTGTTGATTGGTGATGTTCTGAGTTCTATATTCTTGCTGACTTTCTGTCTAGTTTTTTCAGTTGTTGAGAGAGAGGTTTTAAAGTCTCCAACTATCATAGTAGATTTGTCTATTTCTCATTTCAATTCTACCAGATTTTGCTTCACACATTTTTTCAGATGAAAGTAAATGGACGGAAAATAATATATCATGTAAATATTAATGAAAGGAGAGCAGTAGTGGTTATGTCAATATCAGTCAAAGTGGATTTCAGAATAAAGAAAATTACTAAATGTAGGGAGAGACATTATGTAATAATAAAACGGTCAATCCATCAAGAAGGTATAGCAATCCTAAATGCATATATACCAGTAAACAAAAGTGTGAACTATGTGAAGTCTACATCATTATTTGAAGTGATTTTCTTATGGACAGCAAAAAGTTGGGTCATCATTTTTAATCTGTTTTGCCAACTTCTCTTTCTTAAGTGATACAGATCACTTACATTTAACATAATTATTTCTGTGTTAGGGCTTATGCTTACAATTTATTGTAAATTTTTGTTGATTGTCTCCATTTTGATTTCTCTGTTAATTTTTCTGCCTTCCTGTGTATTATTTGAACATTGCTGTACCACAAATTAGTATCTTAAAACAACAATGATTTATTTAGCTCAAGGTTGCATTATTTGGCAGTTTGAGCTATATTTTGCTGTTTGGTCTCTTCTCGTTTCAGCTAGGCTGCCAGACTGCTGGTGGGCTTGTTGATCTGAGATTGCTTTATTCACATGTGTGATGGTTGGCTTGCTGTCACCTGAGGCTATGGGGGTAACTGAACTACCAAATATCATCATATAAGAGGCTAACTGCTATATGGACAGTAGGTTTTTAAGAGTGGAAGCATACACACTCTCATGATTTCTAAGCTTAGAACTGGTACAATATTTTTTCTCGAAACTTCTAATGGCCAGAACAAATTACAAGCCTAACCAAATTGAAGGATTGGAGAAATGGATACCATCTTTTCATGGAAGGAGCTTTAAAATCATGTTGCAAAAGAATGTACGTGCAGGAAGGATTGGCAAAGTATGACAATTTATGCAATCTTCCACAGACTCCCCATATTTTTATATTTTATATTTTATAAGCTGAATTATTTTACAAAATATTTGAGTAGCTTAAAGAACAACAGCATGGCCTTACTGATTAAGAAAACCCAAATGGATGAATGAGGAGGATGTATTGAAAAGCAACCCTTTAGATAGTGTCAGAAAGTAAATAATTTCTTCCAGAGAGGAGAAAACTTTTTAATGTAAGATCTAAATGGAAATTGTTATCCTATTAAAACTCAGAGTGAGATATCCCTTCCAGAAAATAAATGTTTGTGTTCCTTCAAAATCTGTATGTTAAAATCCTAACCCCCAATGTGATGGTATTTGGAGGTAAGACTTTTGGCAGGTAATTATGTCTTTAAGGTGGAGTTCTCATGAATGGGATTGGTGTCCCTATAGGGGAGATTCCAAACAGCTTCCTGCCCCTTCTGCCATGTAAAAGACAAAATGAGAAGCAGGATGCAGGTTCTCACCAGACACTGAATTTGCTGGTGCCTTGATCTTAGGATCCCAGCCTCCAGATTTGTGAGAAATAAATATATGTTTCTTATAGCTACCCAGTCTATGATATTTTTGTTAGAGCATCTTCAGTAAACTAAGATAGTGCCTCAATTTCAGATAGTTTTTAAAAATGTAGCGCTAAGAAGATCTGTAGCAAGTATTTGGTAAAAAGAAACAGAATCATACAAGAAAGAATACACCACTCTCAGTTCAGGGAAAGAAGTTAAGTCAGATATATTGGCAGCACTTTAAAAAAAAATGTTTATTTATTTATTTTGAGAGATGGAGAAAAAGAGGCAGAGAGAGGGAGGGAGAGAATCCCAAGCAGGTTCTGCATTGTCAGCACAGAGCCCTACACAAGGTTTCATCCCACGACTCTGAGCTGAAATCAAAAGTCAAATGCTTAACCAACTGAGCCACTCACGCACCCCAAATTTTTTTCCTTTTTAAAAAATTGAACCTGGACTATGTTAGGATGTTCTAGAGGAAACAATGTAATTTAAACTACATTTTACATGGAGACAACTTGAATCCAGAGTAATTGGAAACCAAGACATGAGAATTTTTTTCCCAACTATTATCACTCTCTGATTACTAAACAGAAATGTTTATGATGAAACATAATGCATTGTTTGGCAATTTAGAGTAGAGAAGAGCTGCTGCTAAGTAAGATAAAGACATGGATCGAGGTGTTTTCCTCAGCTATATTTGGATATATTTGTACTAGTTCTTAGTGTAAAAGAATTGAAAGTTAATACCAGGAGTGCACTGCATACTTTTTGAAATTTTACTTAGTTTTATCATAAAGTACACATTTCTCACTCCATATTGTGGGTTTCAAACCTTTTACCTAATACTTTATGGTTTTATTCCTGAAACAAAATGTAAACTGTAGAATACCAATTTTTTTGAGATTTCAAAATTTTAGATGAAGTTCCAAATTTAAAACACAAGTTAGTATTAGTATAAGATAATACAATTTTCAGATACCCCCTTCATAATTTACCAGTATATAGCTTAAGAGTTTTATAACTTTTGCCTACCACTTCCCAAATTGTCTTTGAGAGAGGGAATTAGAAATTTGAGAAAATTCATGGAATAGAGAATTTCCTGTATACTTATTCTCCTCCAAAGCTAAGTAAGGAGGCCTTCAAGAGTACCAAAGAAATTGGGAATGGCTAGCCTCCTACTACATAACTTTATGCTAATGTGTAGGACCCTGCAGTCTTCTCTGGGGAACTGGAAAAATATCTTGGGATAGTTGATATGTGCTCTCTGGATTAGGGGATATTAGGAATATTAGGATATTCTAAATATTAGGAATATTTAGAAAATTCAATATAGAGAATTATGTAGGTAGACACTATTGAAAGTAGCCTGTAATTATATAGCAGTAGTTAGTCAATCTTTGCCACTACTGTTTGGAATGGACATTTTTTGGAGAACAGGTAAACACCATGGAAAGAAGCCAGGCTAGAGACATCTTGAAACTATTCTTTCAGAGAATCCAGATGAGAGGCAAAGTAGTCTGTTGGAAAATGGGCACCTATGTCAGAGGTTCTCAAAGAGCCTGTGAAGAACCTGTGTAATGACTATGAGACAATCAGAACTTCAATACCTATCATGCACAGGCATTGATTTTTAAGTAGTATTGACTAGTGGGGTGAACTAAGCAAGAAGGGAAACAAACACACAAAATAAACAAAAACAAAAACTCTTTCCCCCTTTTTAGTCATGACACTATGAGCTATGAGAAGGAAGGAAAGAAGAATCAAAGAATAGACTGCACCCTTTTCCCTGAACCTTGGGTCAGGGAAAAAACCTTTGTTTTTTATAATTTTTTGATGTTTATTTATTTTGGGGAGAAAGAGAGAGAACAGGGGAGGGGGCAGAGAGAGACAGAATCACAGAATCGGAAGCAGACTCCAGGCTCTAAGCTGTCAGCACAGAGCTGGACGTGGGGCTTGAACCCTCAAGCAGTGAGATCATGACCTGACCTGATGTCAGCTGCTTAACCGACTGAGCCACTCAGGTGCCCTGATTCAATAAGGTTTTAAGGTAGTGTTAGAAGAAAAATTTCCTTTTTCATAACCCATTGAGGTCACACTGTTCAGCAAATTGGTTATACAGAAAAAATGACATATTTCTTGACTGGATACACAAAAATGATGACAGCAGTCAAATTTCTGGTAGTAAAAGCAGATAGGCCAGCTGAGACCCCTACCTCACAACCAATATGTCATAATAGGGCCTATACTACACTATTTTTTAAAATTAAGAGTAGAGAAATTTAAGGTTCACAGCAAAATTGAAGGTAAGATAAAGAGACTTCCTATATATACTCCAACCCCACACATACATAGCCTCTCCCTTTGTTAACATCCTCCACCAGAGTGTATGTTTGTTATAATTGATGAACCTACATTGATACATCATAATCACTCAAAGCCCATAGTTGACATTACAGTTTACTCCTAGCATTGTACATTCAATTTGAGTATGTATGATGTATCCATTGTTCTGGTATTACACAAAGCATTTTCAGTTCCCTAAAAACCACCCCAGTTCCACTATTTATCCCCTTTACCCCACCAATCCTGGGCAACTACTGATATTTTTATTGTCTCCACAGTTTTGCCTTTTCCAAAATGTCACAGTTCAAAACACAGTATGTAGCTTCTTGCACTTAGTAATATGTATTTAAGTTTCCTCCATGTCTTCTTATGGCTTGATTGCTTATTTCTTTTTAATGCTGAATAATATTCCAGTCTCAAGGCGTGTCATAGTTTTGTTTTTTGTTTTATCCATTCAACTACTGAAGGACATTTGATTGCTTCCATGTTTTGATAATTATGTATAAAGCTATTGTAAACATCCATGTGCAAACATTTATTTGTGTGTGTGTGTGTGTGTGTACATAAGTTTAAAACTTCTTTGAGTAAATACCAAGTAACACACTTGCTAGATTGTAAGGAAAGAGTATGCTTAGTTTTGTAAACAAACAAACAAATTCTAAACTGTCTTCCAAAGTGGCTGTACTATTTTGCATCCACACCAGCAGTGAATGAGTTCCTGTTGTTCCACATCCTCACCAACTTTGGTGTTTTGAATATTCTGGATTTTGACAATTGTAACACATATGTAGCATTATCACATCATTGTTTTAATTTGCATTTCCCAGATGACATATAACATGGAGCATCTTTCATATGTTATTTAGCATCTGCATATCTTCTTGGTGAGGTGTTTGTTAAGGGCATTGGCTCAACACTGAATTGAATTGTTTGTTTTGGTTAAATTTTAAGAGTTCTTTGTGTATTTTGGATAACAATTCTTTTTTTTTTTAATGCAGAATGACTCATGGTATCAACATTTTTTCTAAACGTTTATTTTTAAGACAGAGACAGAGCATGAGTGGCAGAGGTACAGAGAAAGAAGGACAGAGGATCTGAAGTGGGCTGTGCTCTGACAGCATCAGCAAGCCAGATGTGGGGCTCAAACTCATGAACTGTGAGGTCATGACCTGAGCCTAAGTTGGACGCTCAACCGACTGAGCCACCCAGGTGCCCCTGGATAACAATTCTTTATCAGACAGGACTTTTGCAAATATTTTGTCCCAGTGTGTGGCCTATTTTCTCATTCTGTTGACAATGTTTTTCACAGAGCAGATGTTTTAAATTTTAATTAAATACAGCTTATTACTAACTTTTTTCATCATAGATTATGCCTTTGGTGTTGTATCTTAAAAGACACCACCATTCCCAACATCATCTAGATTTTCTCTTATGTTCTCTTTGAGTTGTATAGATTTGTGTTTTATATTTAGGTCTGTGATCCATTTTGAGTTCATGTTTGTAGAGAGTGTAAGGTCTGTACTTTGGTTCTTTCTTTCTTTCTTTCTTTTTTTTTTTTTTTTTTTTTTTTTTTGCATGTGGATGTCTAGGTGTTCCAGCCCCATTTGTTAGACTATTTTTATTCTATTGCCTTTGCTCCCTTCTCAAATATCAGTGGGATATGTTTATAGAAATCTATTTCTGGCCTCTTTGTTCCATTCCACTGATCTATTTGTCTACTCTGGCTGAAATCATACTGTCTTGATTACTATAGCTTTATAGTAAGCCTTAATGCTGAATAGTCTTTCAACAGTTTTCTCCTTCAATATTGTGCTGGCTACTCTGGGCCTCTTGCCTTTCCATATAAACTTTAGAATCATTTGTCACTATCCACAAAATAACTTGCTAGGACTTGATTGACATTCCATTGATCTGTAGCTCATGTTGGAAAGCCAACTTTTTTTCATGAGTGTGACTCATTTTCTATTTCATATATACCTCTATTGCTCATAACTCCTTGTTCAGCCAAAGAAGACAGTATGCTTTTAATGAAAAAGTTGTTTACTTGGTTAGAAAAATAGCTCTTTAAGTAGTGTGTGATTTTGACATTTTGGCTGGGTAGTACTTAGAAGAGATGAGAACTCTGAACATGGAGGAATAAACTTAAGAATACATGTGTACTTATGATCCCTTAGGCTACTTTCAAGCATGCTCATTATTATGTGTCTAGTGCATTAATGCAAATATTTTTTGTTTTGTATTCTATTAATGGCAGTGAAAATGAGTACCTTGACAGATTATGTTCTTCGACTTTGATTAGTTCAGTATGCTCTGATCTCCTATATTTAAAGAGTCCATTAATTTTTTTGATTAAGTTCTGTTTTATTTTTTGAGGACCTGGAATATTTTGTATAATTAGATTTTATTTAATTCAGATTCAACAACCTTTGTAAACTCAATTTTGTAGTAAATTTTGGACTTGGCACTTTTATACCTGCTATATTTTTTCATTACAGAAACATTCTATTTTTATTTTATTTGGTAAGAAAATAGAAATAAAAAGGTATTATGTGACTTTGAAAAGGATCCCAACTGGAAAGCATTAGAACAGCATAGGGAGTACATAGTATTTTATGGCATGGCTACCAAGCAACAAGGGATGATAAGATGCCTAAGCAATGTATTGTATACCAGACTTACTGGAGCACTTTTCTTCCTTCCTTCCTTCCTTCCTTCCTTCCTTCCTTCCTTCCTTCCTTCCTTCCTTCCTTCCTTCCTTCCTTCCTTCCTTCCTTCCTCTTTCTTTCTTTCTTTGTTTTAGAAACACTCATGCAGACAAAGCAGTAGAAAATGTTCCAGTCCCATGTTTCCCATTATATTGTAGGCAGTGCAGAGCCATCTGTCAGGACCAGACATTAGATTGCAGTACAGGGACCCTGACCCTTCACTACAGTGCTCTGAAGCTACATTATTAGGAAAGTCCTTGTCCTTTCCTTGTGTGATTAGAAGCTGAGATATAATAGGGATATGTGCTGTGGAAACTTGGCTTGAGCCTGTCCTCTCATCTAAGTGTTCATGTTTAGGAAAGCACTAGCACCTTGTCACATGACAATGATACACTTGCAATTAAGTCTTCTTGTTGACCAAAATTGGTTGTTTTAAGCACTTAGTCATGTCACTTTCCATGGGACTTTTCAGGAGACAAACTCGTTTGCAGGGAAGCAAGCCTTCAAGTGATCAGTCTTGGAGAAGTTAACCCTTACCTCTCAATTGTTTTTATTGAAACCTTGTACTTACTTTACAGACATTTTATTCTATCTATATGTTAATATAAAAAGATTATTTAAAAGAATGTGTTGGGGTTGGATTTGAAACTGGGTCTTCTGACTCCACAGTTTATAATCACTTCATTTCACTATGGCAGCGGAAGAAAATTCATTGCAAAATAAATACAATTGTTTGAAGTTTAAAAATTTTGTTTGTAGGAAATGAGAGGCTAAAAAACATTTTTAAAGAGTAGAAATGTATGATGTTGGTTCTCATTAAGGATGTATATTAGTGGCATCAGAAGTGCCATTGGCAGAAATAGATGAGTCAAAAAGGAAGCAGATTTGATACGATATTAAGGACAAGAAATCGAAGTGAGCTAAATAAGGCTCATTGGGATCATGAGATGGAAACAAAGTTCTGACCTGGGCCATGGAATATGTGTGGCAAAATATAACGGACTTTTGAGAAAGCAATTTCTTGACTGTGGGGAGAGCTGCAGTTGTATTGCAAGAGGTTATGTGGGGAAAGTTTATTTAAATGTAGATAAAACAGTAAATTAAAAAATGTATTTAATAGAAATTTGGCAAGGAAAGAGAGGACAGAAGTATGGATGGATAGTTCTCTTGAGAAAAGCTTTTTTTTATGTTTTTGTTTTCAGCATAGGGAAATACAAGTTTCTGTGTATCCTCCAGTCAAGGAAGGATCATGTAGAGTTATGTTTAAATTTTAAAAGGGTAATATGTAGAAAGTAGTTCTAGAAGTCCTGGCAAGAAATGGGAATTTATATTATGCATGTAGAACTTAAGCTTAGAAAGAAAAATGGATTAATGCCTTTTCTTTGATAAATAGAGAAAGCAATGAACAGTAAGGAGAAAACATTTTGAGGTGAAAGTGAAGAGGGTGGATATAATTTACATGATCCATTGAAAGGTTTAACACATATTATTGGGAGTCAGCTGCCTGGGAACGAATCCGACACAGACGAAAGAAGAACAGAGAGAATATCTGAGTTTAATGACATTGTTGAACAATTCCTGAATATTAACTGCACTCATGGGATTCTCAGTTATGAGGCAATGCAGCCTTTATTTTGCTTGAGATAGTTTGGGTTAAGATGTTTAGATGTCTGTCACTTGCAAAATGACTTCATTAACATCAATCATAGTGTCCTCCTTCCCTTTTAATTTAACTTCACACATGGTCATATCATGCACGGTCGTAATACTTCTCAGACCAAATATTTAAGGATCCCATTCTCTACCATATCCTGTATTTCAATCCCAATTCTTCCAATACCCTCTCTCTAATATGCTTTTCTTGCCCAGAGATTTCCCCCTTGTTGAATATATCCCATTTCCTTTATGTACTACCCTTTCACTTTCTAACTTCCATTTTGAGGTACTTGGTTTTCATGATCCAACATGATAAATGTTACCTTACAAATTTTCTTGATTCCATCCTATTTCCAAACTACCTGGTAAAATACCAACCATAGCCAACATTAGTTACCTTTCTTCTCCATGGTGTTTACTCATTTAAGATTTGAACATCAAAAGAAGTGATTAAAAATCTCCATTTGAGAGGGAGAGACTTAGTAATTCCGAGTTGATGGTAAAGAAACCTGTGTACTCTGGGGGAAACTCTGATATTAATTTCTCCAGGTGATGTTCCATGGACTGGTCAGACTCATTCTCACCTATAGAATATAATCTTGGGTGCTAGGATTCTGGGAGCTGAATGAGGGAGAAAGCTATGGGTTTCAAAACCTAGTGTGAAAATTTTCACTTGGTATCTCTGTTTACTGAAATCAAGCCTCAGTTGTGCTTGGTTTTCTCAGTTTTGAGACCTTCTGAATTACATTTTTAGAAAACCCTCAGTTCTGTTGGGATGGAAATAATTATCCATCTGTGGTCAACAAAGATGGATGTATAGTTGAACTTAGTAAACATATTTTCAGACAATTCTGCTGATTTTAGCCCCATTTTATCTTTGTTTCTAGAGATAATAGGGCCACCATTTTTTGAGTCTTCTGGTAGTCCTAAAAAGGAAAATTAGGGTCCTTCTAAATTGATCCTACTTTTAACACAGAATCTAGATTTTTCAGGTATGCTGTCAATACTGCCTTGTTCATTTGTTTTTCAGATTCCAAAGTTTTATTGCTTTTATGTCCTCTCACATCTTCTTTATTCTTATGAATTGGTGCCTCCAAAAATGTTCTTTACCTCCATTTTAGTAGAGTTTTAGGAGGGAGCAGAAGTTAACACGAGTTTTCTCTTTAATTTTTTTTTTTCAACTTTTTTTATTTTTATTTTTGGGACAGAGAGAGACAGAGCATGAACGGGGGAGGGGCAGAGAGAGAGAGGGAGACACAGAATCGGAAACAGGCTCCAGGCTCCGAGCCATCAGCCCAGAGCCCGACGCGGGGCTCGAACTCACTGACCGTGAGATCGTGACCTGGCTGAAGTCGGACGCTTAGCCGACTGCGCCACCCAGGCGCCCCAACACAAGTTTTAAATTTGAAGTCTTTATCTAGAAATGACTCCATTCCTGAAGTACCAGGAATCTTCATCTTCCCTGTACTTTTGCTCTTTAATTAGTTAACAAATTAGCCTGCCCAAGGCAAGAGAAGACCTCCTGCATGACTGATAGAAAGTTTTCTATGTCCTACGAAAGGACAGTTTCTGCTCGTCCCTATAGAGGAAATATTTCAGAGTATCCCTATGCAATTCATTCAATTAAAATGTTGCCTATCAGCTTTATGACAGGTAATGTGCTTGGCAGGTTTACATATTTCATTTCATTTGTTTCTCAAAAATAACCCTATACATCATTTTGTAGTCTAAACAGTGAAGCTCTGAGAGGTTAAGTTACTTTTCCCAAAACACAAAAGTGGTAAGTGGTTGAGCTAAGATGCAAACTTGGTTTTCTTGAATCCTATTCTTTCCATTCAGTTTCTTTATGCATTTTACCTAGAAGCTATTGACAAGAGAGGTGCTTCTGCTCTTCTGTAAAGGAAGATGTTTTCTGCTTCTCTATAAGAGTGTTTTGTTTTGATTTGTTTTGCTTTACCCAAGTGAAGAGCAGTGCAAGAAAAGAAAATCTAGTTGTTTTCTTTTGGGTTGTTGTTTTGCAAGTATCTGGCACACGGTCACTATGAATAATAGTGTTTTTTTCTTGCTCTTTTTCATAATTATCCCAATTATGATAATGTTAGACATAACTTGGTTAAAGTGATATTTATCAGAGTTCTTCACTGTAAAGTTAGCATTATTTTCTTTGTAATTAAAAAGTATTTTGTAAGAAGCTACTTTGAGATTATTTAAAGAGCCTTTGCTTATTCAACTATCTCCTAGTCGTTTGGGTACTCTGTTGATTTTTGAAAACTATCATTCCTTCTACATATAGTATTTTGTCTTCTCCAGTGAAGAAGACCATGATCTCCCTCCCTCCCACTCTCTCTCTCTCTCTCTCTCTCTTTCTTTCTTTTATCCGTATAGACAGATGGATTTCTTCCTTATTCAACTTCTTGGGAAGTCATTATTTCTTTATAAACACTTTCAGCACCACAGTCTTTCTCTTCTTTTCTGGAACTTCAGTGACACTAATATTAGATCTTTTGTTATTTTTTTCACATTCTTGAGGCTCTGTTCATGTTTTTAAAATATTTTTTCCAGTTGATTAGTAATTTCTATTAATTTATTTATAAGTTCACTCCTTGTACTGTCATTTTAATTCTGCTGTTGAGTCCATCCAGTGAGATATTTTTCTATAGTTTCAGTTATTTGACTTTTTCAGTTTTCACATTTCCATTTTGGCTTTCTTTACATATTTTCTTTAATATTTTTTTTTAATTTTTTTTTAACGTTTATTTATTTTTGAGACAGAGAGAGACAGAGCATGAACAGGGGAGGGTCAGAGAGAGGGAGACACAGAATCTGAAACAGGCTCCAGGCTCTGAGCTGTCAGCACAGAGCCCGACGCGGGGCTCAAACTCACAGACCGTGAGATCATGACCTGAGCCGAAGTCGGCCGCTTAACCGACTGAGCCACCCAGGCGCCCCTTTTCTTTAATTTTTAATTTTAACATTTGTTTTACAAATGTTTAAAATTGTTCATTTGATTATTTTTGTAATAGACACTTTAAAATACTGTAATGATTTTTGCTATATTTGTGATATCTTGACACTGGCACAAGTTTATTGCCATTTTCCATGAGAGTTCAACCCTTTAAAGTTCTTCCAATGCTGGGTAATTTTGAATTGAATTTTGGACATTTTAAATATTGTTAAGAACCTGGATCTTGTTTAAATCCTAAGGAAAATGTTGATGTTTTTGTTTTAGCAGGCACTCTATTCATTTAGGTTCTTGCTGCAAGTTCTAAACCTCCTTCTGTGGGCTGGGATTCTGGTCAGTTTAAATTTCAAACCCTTTGCAGAGTGCTTCACATATCTTTCCAATGTGCACCACCCAGTGGACAGTCTGGAATCTGGGCAGTGTTCTGTCCATTAGCTCAGTTCTCAGTCTTGTGTATGCTAACTAGTATTAAGTCCTTGCATTCATGGCATGGATTGGAGCCTACAGTTTATAAATGACTTTATGGGGTCACTTTCCCAGGATCCTCTTTCTCTGTAACCTCCACAGTACTTTTTGGTTCCCTGGAGTCTTCTTTACAGGTGAGTCCTATCCTGTTGGAACTGTAACCTTTAGACTTTTGGCTTCTGTGGGTTTCCATTACAGGTTGCTTGGCCTTGTACACCCACTCCCCACCCCTGGGATTGCTTGAGATGTGAGGTACGAGAAAGTGGAGGATAAAAGAGAGTAAAATGGGGGGATTTCTGCCCTCTTTCTGTCTGTGTTAGGATTTTCCCTTTTAGTTCCTCCTCCTAGACCTAGGAGGATTTTCCTGCAGTGCTCACTTCAGGATTTGGAGCTTGTTGCACTCAAGGCCAGGGAATTCTGGAGGGAAAAAAAGAAAAAACTGGTACATGTGATTATTTCATCTTACATAGATCCAGCCAGCCTCCTGTGCCCTTTTGACATGTGCTCTTGGCAGGAGTTTAAGATCATTGGGTTTTATAATATAAAGGATAGGGAGAGCAAGAGTGCAGAGTCCAGAGGTGAGACTGGAAGGCAACAAAGTAATCTAAGCAGAGGAGACATAAGCCATGGAACATAGGACAGCTTAGATGTGGCTTTTGGGTTTTCAGGCTCCAAATATACATTTTTAAAAATGCAAGAAAACTTTACAAAATTTATATTCTATATAAAATTTTACACTGGTAAAGTAATGATCCTATGATAAAAATACAATTAGGTATAATCTCATGTGCTGAGTAATACAAATGAGACTTTATATGAATGTTCAAAACAGGCCAAATGGCTCTTACCTGGGTTCCCTCTTGCTGTGCATGTCTTACCTAGCACAACTGGGTACTTTATCTGGAGATTAGTGAGAAACTTGTGAAAGATTTCAAGCAAGGAATTTGTACCATGGCAGAGTATTTTGGTGACACATCGGGGTGCAATGGAGAGGAAAAAGGGTAGGTGTGGAACCATTAGTTAGATGGATCTTTGAGTAATCTAGGCAGTGGTAGGCAGAAAAATGGAGACCAATTTATCCAGGTCCTGACACCTAGAGGCCGTACATATGTTACCTTACATGGCAAAAGAGGTAACGTAAGCAGGATTACTGTGGGAGTGCTGACAACGCTAACTCCATATTTTGCCCTCCATCTTGTCTATGTTTGTTCAATGACCTACCTGAAGACTACATGTTCCAGGCCTCATGGAGGTTAATGTATGTCCTGAATGGAATGTGGAAAGGCTTGTTCTGATCTTTCCTAAAGTGGTACATAGAAGGCTCTACTTTAGCTAACTAGTAGAGTTCCTGTGGCATACATATGGCTCCATTTTAGATAACTGCACTTTGACATCACCATAATGCCTCTTTCTCTAAAAGCTGTGGATTAAGGTCCAAATGGGGTGGAGAATGACAGTGTAGTGCCTGCATCTTGTCTGCTGATCCCTCCATGTCAGTAAGTTACCCTGAATAAAATGCTGTGTAAATGGTATAGAATGGCTTGCTTCATTTTTTGGTTTCAAAGTGTCTTCTAAGTCTGGTGGTATTTTGCTGTCCTTACTCTAACTTCTAATAATTACTCAGATAGCTCCATCTAATCACATGAGTCCTTAAAAGTAGAGAGCCTTTTTTGTCTTCTTGTCAGAGAAAGATATTGGAGCTTAGAAGCTGGGTCAGAATGATGCTAGATTGTTGTCTTTGAAGATGGAAGAAGGAGACCACAAGCTTTGGAATGTGGATGACCTTTAGAAGGTTGAAAAGGAAAAAAAAAATAGATTATTTCCTAGATCATATAGAAAGGAACACAGGTCTGCTGATCCTTTGATTTTAGCCCAATGAGACCTAGATTAAACTTCTGACCTAGACAGAGTTGTAACAAAATGTGTCTTATTTTAAGCTACTGAGTTTGTGGTAATTTGTTACATCACCAATAAGATACCAATATGCAGGCATAAATTGATGGTGACCTAAACAAGGCTACTAGCACACAAATGGGAGAAAGTAAACTGATTTGAAACATATTTAGGAAGTAGAATCAGGACTTGATGATTGTTGGAAACTGTGTGAGAGGCAGAGAGAAGGCAGTAAGGAGGATTCAATAATTTCTCTCATAATTTTGTCTTGAGTAACATTTTGGTACTGAAAACTCTGGTTCTGCTGGAGTTACCAAACAATGTGGAAATGGCTTTGGAACTGGGAAATGGGTAAAGGCTAGGAGAGTTTTGAGGTGTATGTAAGAAAAAGCCTTGATTGTCTTAATGGTAGTGTCATTCCCTGTGATCGATCATACTTCCTCCCTTAAGAGGGAGAAATGAGTGTTACATAGGTTGAGTTTGAGGTACTTGAGGTTTTTTTAGTGCAGTACGCAGTTGACTGGTTAGATCTATAGATTTAGATATCATGATTTACATTTAGAGCTCATGAAAGAGATTCTAGGCATAGACTTATAGTTTGAGAAGTGATTAATATATAAACACAACTAAGGTGGATTTCAGTTCATTGTGGCATCAATGGGCAATTGGTAAGGATAAACAGCCTGCATAAACAGAACCACTTTAAATAATTGCTTACAAAGGAGAAAATAGATATACAGTATTTAGAAAAGGGTTTGGAAAAGCCTGTGGGTTGAAGGAGGGTTTTAGGAATATACTGAATATGTTTGAATGTTGATTTAAAGGATTAGTATGAGAGAGGATATAAAGGCAAGAAAGGGAGAAGAGTATAAGTAGAATGACACTCTTACAGAGGAAGAATTGGTTGGAATTGGGTACAGAAAGAGATGCTAGTCTTGTTCATGAAGAGGCTCTCTTCCTAAATTGTAGAAGGAAGAAAGAAGAAAATGATGGCATGGACTAATTACCAATAAGCAGTAGACCTTGTTAGTGTAAGAATGACTGGGATTAAAATTCTTGCAATCAATGTAATAAATGTGGACTCTCTAGCCAGTTACTAGCCACTTGATTTTAAGCAATTTTTTTAACCTCTGGTTGATTTAGTTTTCACATCTATAACATACTGATATTAATGTTACTCATTTCATTGAGTTTTAATGTGAAGATTAACTGAGCAATTACCTTATAGAAGACTTGGCTCAGTGTCTGCATAGAGGAAGCACAATAAATGTTTGCCATTGTTATTAGGTTATTATAATTTTAAGTGCATATTTTTTGCTTTTGGGGGGGATATATTTCCCAATCTAGCCTTTACAGTTTTGGAAGTCATAGCAGTTACAGTCTTGATTTGTAAAAAATTATGAAGATGTCAACTCAATCATGTCCTGGTAGTATTCTCAAACACTGTATTTGGAGGCAGTCTGACTTTTGTTAACTCTTGAATGATTTGGTATCCATTTGAAGATGAAAAATATACTGCTCCAAAACTCATCTCAAAAACTGATGGAACTGGTCTATCTGATGTCTCATCTTGTTTCTAAATCTAACATCCTATGATTTTATTCCATGTAAAAATACATGGTTAGTAAAATAGAATACAACGTTATATGAACACATTTCTGCCTTTCTTTCCCAACACAGCTATCTCATATTCTTTATCTCTGATGCATATGATTATGCAAAATCTTGAACAGTCTCTTCTTTAGGCTTTGATGCATACTCTACTTTGATATGATTATGTGGCTATATATTATTTATTATGCTTCTGTATGCTATTTCATGCTGAATGAAAAGTAGAGGCAAATAAAATGTCTGCTCAATTACACTGAAATAAGGGACAAACAAAATAAGAAGATATGAATAGACAGCTCAAAAAGTTATTTCTGTGGTCAATTTTTGTATTCTTTTTATTGTGTTACTAGTTCATTTAGTAAATATTTTCAGGAAATTTTGTGTTATGGCACCTTGATAGAAGTGGGGGAGCATGTAATGATTTACATATTCCAGTTACTATTATAATGATTTAAGTTGTTAAGTGTCAAACACTTTATACTACTTTTCACACTTACTGTACGTTTAATATCTATCACAATGCAATGAGGTAGGTAGGGACAGCCTTAGGGGAGTATCTTGAACCTAATACACATCAACAAATTCAATAAATCTATGAGCTAGTCTTATTTTTATTGTTCTTTAAAACCTGAGATTCAAAGATACAATGATTTTAGTCTGGGATTTTTCATTTATGCAACATTGAGCAAGTTGGTTAAATTTTTTAGTCTTAACTCTCTCCTCTAGGTTAGATGAATGACCAATAAACTACTAGGTCTTCTCTGTCTATAACATTCTGTGTTGTGGACCACACTTACTTCAAACAACATCCATTCATTTTTTTTTGAACATTTTGGTTTGTCCTGAATTTGCAAGTTGACCATATTACATGGATAGATTCTGAAATTTAACTATCCTCAATTTTCTTACTATCAGTAGGTATTTTTGAAGACTAAATTAGTTGAAGATTGGAGCAGCCCCACTTGTCTGAAGCAGCTCTTGCCATCTATATGGGATAACTTGGCTTGAAATCTGATAGATGTACCAGCACAGTACTTGGCACTTGGAAGGAAAAATTATTGGTGGTGATTTTAGTTCTCTAAAAAGTTCTGAACTGCTGAAGGTTTTATATTTTTCTTTTATGCCTTGGATTGAGAAAGTGGCTAGAGAAGTAGTTTTGGACTTTGAACATAAAAATCCAATGTAGAAAGTGGACTGGACTGTAGGGATGTTCTCAATGTCCCTGAGATCTAGATCCTCAGAACCCGATGAGTGATTGGCCCTCTTTTTTTTTTTTTTTTTTTTTTTTTTGATAGGATAACAGTGGTTTTCTTGGATTTCAATAAAGATGGGAATTTGGTTTAGTTTATAAATTTCTCTGGTCTCTAAATATCTGTCCTGGGTTGACAGTTCTTATATATCAGTATAGTTCTTATATGTTAGCTGTGGACAAGCCTTTGTTTAACTGTAACTTTTATTTCAATTTCCCATTTACTTGTTTTTATCCACCACTGAAATTTAAGACCCATGATGGCAGTGATCATATCTCTCTGATGTGCTGCTTTATTCCTGTCATCTTCTTCAGTACCTGGTGATAGGAGCCTTTTAGTAGGCAATTATTGGGTCAGTATAAACCAAGACTATACAATAACCTTAGCTAAGTTATCAAAGAGATTTCAGCATTGAAGAGAATGTTGATTTTTTTATGGATGGGGAGGTGGAGACTCAGAGTGATGACGATGCTCACCATGAAGAAAGGTGTGTCCCTGTCTGTGTTGCCAAAGAAAAGAACACATTTTCTTTACAAATACCCAGAGCATATAAAATTGGATTACTGGATTTCAATTCTACATTTTTAAGGATTCATAAAAGGAAAACCAACCAGACACAGGGCTGAACCAGCAAAATATCAGGCGATTTTAAATGGTAGTTGAGAAAGTGTTTGGGGAGCATTACAGCAGAAGGAAAGGAGGTGGTGCTGGTTGAGGATTAGCTGAAGCAGCCAAGGGCATTTACAACGTGGTTTTGGCTGATGCAGCAAACACAGCTTGAACCAAAGTCAAGGACAGGGGAGGGAGGCAGGGGCTTAGAGAAATTGCTGTACAAACCTCCAGGCAGCTACCGACAGTGAGATCAAGACATGTTTTTACTGATAAGCAGGGCCAATGCAAAGGTCAGAACTTTGATCATGAGAAATTTTAATTGCTCAGATATTGATCAGAACACCTAGGAACCAACTACAGAAGTGAAAGTTTGAGAACAGGGCTGGATTTCTTAGATTCACACTGGGGGTCTTGACTGCTCCTCCTAGCTGTGGCCAGTTGCTATTCTAAACACATCCTAGGAAAAAAGCCAACTATGATAATGGGTTAGACTTTGGGGAATGGCAGTGACCGCAATATTATTAGACTTTAAATGCTAAGTGGAAGGAACATTAAAGGAAGTTGATTTTGAAGGAACGTGTGGAAAGCCCTAAGGACCTTTAATGGAAATTTTATAATGTAAAGGGGAAGAAGAGAAGAATATTTAAAGGTGAATTGAAGTGCTTCTTCAAAATCAATAAAGAAAATTAAACCTCCTTAATGATCTCAGACCAATAATACAGTTTCAGAGCCAGGATCTGGCCCCATATATCAGGTGTCTCGCTGGCCTTTGGAAATTGCTTTTGTGACTTTACACATGTCTGGTTGAGTGAATGGGCTTTTATGTGGACCTTGGTTTTAGTGGGTAGTGTGATATCAACAAAGATGCCCTAATTTATGTTCTCAAAATCTTTTACCTGGACTTTGAAATGTCCCCACAACTGTGCTGTCTTTCCCATGCCTTGCCTCCCTTCACATATATCTTCTGTAAAGACACTAGCTGTTTCTAAAAGACAGATTTGATAGTTTAGTCCTTTGTTGAACTCTCATTGTCTTGTATGGGGAAAACAATTGTCTTAAATTTGGTGTTCACTTACTTTGATCTCATTGTTTGCTGCCTTGCCCTTATATGAATCCTGCACTCTAGCCATTCTTAAATCCATTTTATTTTGGAATAATCTTTTATAAAAAAAAACTTTTTACTTTAGAATGATCTTAGATTTATAGAAAATCTGCAAAGATAGAATAGGGTTTACGTATGCCTCCACCTGTTTTTTCCTATTCTTAGCATCTTGCATTACCATGGTAGATGTCAAAATTAAGAAACAAATATTGGTACATTACTAATAATTAAACCCTATGCCTAATGCGGATTTCACCACTTTCTACCCTAATGTTCTTTTTTATTCTGTTCCAGGTTCCTGTCTAGGATACCACATTGCATGTAATCATCATGTCTCCTTATTCTCCTCTGGTATGTAACAGTCGCTCAGATTTTCCTTGTTTTTTTTTTTTTTTATGATCTTGAGAATTTTGAGGAGTTAAGAGTCAGGCATTTGTAGAATGTCCGTCATTTGGGTTTTTTGATGTTTCTACTGTATAATTATACTGGAGTTATGGATTTTTAAGAAGAATGCCATGGAGGTGAAATGCTCTTCTCATCACATTATATCAAGGGGAACATGCTATCAATATGACTATCACTGTGATATTAAGCTTGATCTCTTTGTTTGCCAGGTTTCTGCACTATAATGTTACAAGTTTTTCCTTTCTATATTCTTTGGAATTGAGTTGCTAAGTCAGCCTACATTTAGGGGTGACGGGAAGATTGAGCTCTGCCTCCTGGAGGTAACAGTAGCAACATATATTATTAGGTATTCCTCTGTAAGGGTAATTCATCTCTTTTAACACATTTATCTTTCTTATCTACTTGTATAGTTATTTATTCATGTGTTTATATCAGTATGGTCTGAGGGATATTTATTTTATATTTTGAGTTACAATCCAGTACTACATTATTTATTTTGTTGCTCCCTGTGTTCCAGCTTTGGCCACTGTGAGCTTCAAATGGTTGTCTCAAATTTTTAATACCTGGATTAGTAAGGACTCTTTAGCTACAGCATTGAACTCAGCTTAGGCCTTATTAAGCCAAAAACGGGAAGTTTATTAGAAGGACATAGGTGCATCTCCCAGAACCTTTGAGCTTGATTACAACTGGGCTTTACAAGGACTGAAATGCATATTTGTAAGGTGGTCAGGATGTGTACTTCCATCTTCTGCTTTCCTGTCTGTGTCTAGTTCATTGTTTTCTCCTTCTATAACCTCAGGCCACATAGTGGGACACAGATGCTATTTCAGAGTTACTTATTTCTTGTGTTAAACTTACAGCCATATAGGGAGAGTGTTAGGACTTTCTTAAGATTCCCCATCAAATTTATTTGGAAAAGAACTTTTATTTGCCTAATTTAGTTTAACCAGTTTAGGAATTATGGCCAAGAGTATGATCTGGGTCATGGAGTACAAAGTTGGCTCTAGGAGTTCACACTTGTGTCAATATCATAGGTGGGGAAGATATTTGCCAGAGGAGAATGGGTTGTTTTGAGATTGCCAGACACTACTAAAGCATCCACTGTAACCACACGTGGCCTTTAGAATGCTGTTTCTTCTACCTTAAATACACCTTTCCCTTTGGTCTGTGCAGAAAGCTCCACATGAAGCAGGATTTTGAGGGATATCATCTCTGCCCAAGTGCTTCTCTTAGTTATACTCTCATCTGATCACCTATATTATTTTATTAATAATAAATACACCTATTATTCATCCTACACTTATCTATTCACCAGATATTTTTTCTCAACATTCTAAGCCTCATGAAAAAGTTTTCTTGTGTAGTTTATCTTAACATCTCTAAGATATAATACAGTTTGTAACACATTATAGTTTCAGTAAGTGGATTTTGAATGAATAAATAAAAGTGTATTAGTAGGATATGTATTAAATTATGGCAGGGCTGAGGGCACTGAAATTAAAGTGCAAAACTAATGAATTTTTGTTAAAAACATTAATACTGGATGATAAAACCATTAAGAAGATAACTTTCTCTCTGCCACTCCCCACAAAGAAGCCCTAGGAAACAGAATGCCTTAAAAGAAAACCACCACTCTTTAGTAATGAGAATAATTGGGGAGATTCAAAAGCAAGTAAGCTGAAAAAAATTTTAAGAGATAAGTGGAAGTGAAAGAAAAAAAAAGCAGTATTAATTTTCAGGGCCTAATTCAATCAGCAAGAAAGGATTTCTCAAATGTATTTGTGGGAGACAGACGGTAAAGAGAAAATTGGTTTGCTGAAAAATGAGAATGGGGAATTAGAGACATAGGCTAAGCAAAGGGAAGTGTGTTCAACAGCTGCATTTTGCTTTAGTCTTTGCAAATCTAAGGGGAGATAAGGAATTGGTTGGAAGAGAAACCATAGATAGCTCTGTTTTAAAGTAGACAAGCCAAAGCTGAGGATGGGTACATGAGTAAGAAGAGGAAGGCGGTTCAAACTCTACCAACTCTGTCTAGGCTCATGAATTCATGTTGGAGGCCCTCATCTCATACTTGGTCTTGTTTGGTTTCTAAGTTTGCAGTCACATACCAATAATCCAGTGCAGTTTTAGGAACCCCACTTGGAATTCTCAACCTACTATTATTTTACCTGGACAAAAATGTGGCACTGGAAAGAGTACAGATTGATGAGTCAGAGGGAGGGACTGGAATTCTGGCCTTGTATTGGAGATAAGAATTTTGATTACAGTAGCATGTCTTTTTAAATTAAAATTTTGACAGAAGTACTTAGTTAACAAAATCATATGTGGTAAAATGAGCAATAGGTTAAGAAAGAATTAAGGAGAATACCTATACTTAAGGAAGAGAAAAAGGCAGAGGAGATCCATAAAAAGACACTAACAAAGAATAGTCTAGAAGGTAAGAAGAGAAAAAGGAATGTCACAAAGAAAGGAGAGTCTTCCAAGTAAAAGAAAGTGGTTAGTGAATCAAATACTGCAAAGATTAAGCAAGTTTGGGTTTTTAAAAAGTCCCTTGCAGAAGAACAGACTGGGTATTGCTAGAGGAGAGGTGGGTCGGGGAATGGGCTGAGTGGTTGATGGGCATTAAGGGGAACACTTGTTGGGATGAGCACTGGGTGTTATAGTTAAGTGATGAACCACTGGGTTCTACTTCTGAAAACAATGCTACACTGTATGTTAACTAACTTGAATTAAAACACAGAACTTGCCACCAAAAAAAAAAAAGTTCTTTGAATTAAATATTAGCATATCCATTCCATTTATAGAATATTATTTTGTTTTTTTATTTTGTTTTTAATTTTTTTAAGGTTTATTCATTTTTGAGAGACCAAGTGCGAGCAGGGGAGGGGCAGAGAAAGGGAGAAACAGAATCCAGAATCCGAATCAGGCTCCAGGCTCTGAGCTTTCAGCACAGACCCTGACATGAGCCTCTAACTCACAAGCTGTGAGATCATGACCTGAACCAAAGTTGGATGCTTAACTGACTGAGCCACCAGGCACCCCTATGGAATATTATTTTAGATTGTCTTTCCAAGAGATACATGACTTTCCTTTGATTTTCATTATTTTAATTTTTATTGAAATAGCCTACATTTTCTGAGGTCCAAACAACAATATTTTTGGGATACAGTTGCCCAGATAACGTTACTTTTTTTAAATGTTTATTTTTTATTTTTGAAAGAGAGAGAGAGAGAGAGAGAGAGAGAGCATGTGTGCACGAGTGGGTAAGGGGCAGAGAGAGGGGGACAGAGGATCCAAAGTGGGCTCTGTGCTGACAGCAGAGAGCCCAAGATGGAGCTCAAACTCACCTGAGCTGAAGTCAGATGCTTAACCAACTGAGCCACCTAGGCACCATAGATAGCATTTTCTTTTTAAGTAACATTATATTTTTAAATCTTTAACATAGTTTTGCTAATTTAATTTTTCTCAATTTACTACTAACCACTTCTTAAGGAGACAAGCTGGTGATTTATGATTCTCCTCCCAATCCCTGTTCCATAAAAACGTTATCAGTGGTGATTTTGTTCTTTGGGAGGATGACTTTTGAACTAGACAAGCAATTTGGATTTTGGCTGGAGAAAGTTTTTTATTTAAACCTTGGTTCTGTCATTTCATATCTATAGGTTCTTGGACAAGTCATTGTATCTATCAGAGGCTTATTTTTCTTATTTGTACATCTAGAAAATGGGCCTAATAATATCTGTGTCATTGAATGGCTCTAAAGATGTATGTTAAAATGAATGTACAACCAAAGATATTGGTTTCTTTGTTGCAACATAAGCTTATATTTAATTATTTGTAGTTCAAATGAAATGACTTTTGGACAGATTAATTTTCTCTAGGTTAAAAGGTGATGTTCAGTCCATGGTTCAAGAAGAAGTCAGTGTCTTAGCATATTCTTACATTAGCCCAAAGCAGTCCCTGAACTGAACTATTTGTCTTGGGTAAATAGCAACTTAAGGTCATTTTCTTATTTTGTGCAGGGTCTCTACAGATTTCCAATTACACTTACACAGATATCTTAGACTCCCCCAATTAAGCAATATCTTGTTCTATAGTTAGTCCTCGGAAAACATTGAACACCAGAAATTGAAATGTCTTTGAATTGTCATTTCTGCAGGGTTCCAGAGAAACAGTGGGATTATTCAGGCAAATAAATATGAGTTGACTTTCATTGCCTCAGGCTTTGCTTTCACCATCTGTCATTGACTGTCAGAGTTAACTTGTCCATCACCTTCAAGAAAAGGAAGGTCAAAAGATACCTGCTTCAGGCAGAGCCTTGATTATATTATTACATACCTGGACCTTTATCACTGACTTCCTGACTCCATATTCACACCAGATACCAGAATGTTGACTACAGTAAATGATGGATTTCTTCATTTATTTTACAATTCTTAATTTGGTGACCTGCTACCTGCAGGACTGTAAGTTCTTTTGTAACACTGTCTCCTATAGAAAACTCTCTCTGACCTAGTTGCCCAACTCTGCTCCTCTGCCTCCCAGAAAGTTTGACTGAGTTCCTCTCAGTCTTCTGTGCATACCCTCTTACAGCACTTATTCATCCGATTGTACTTCATATATTTTCATGACTGTCCCCTCTGCTAGCTATGTCAGCCTTGAGGGAAGGTGTTATCTTTATAACCTATGTGTCTATTTCCCTGTGTTCAAAATACCTGTATTGGAGTTGTCATGCATTAAATATCAACCAAATGACTCAGGGAATGCATAGGGTCATTATTTGACTTCTGATCCTATGATATTTGATATTTCTATGATTGCACAGTTTTCATTTTTAATGCAAACATCAACAGGAATCCTTCACTTCATTCAATACTCTCTTGGTTCAACAGTAAACTTTGCTTTTTTCCCCCCCTTTTCAACAGATGTACTTTGGAAACACATATTCATTTTCACATTACTCTAAAATGATTTTAAGATACTTGTGTACTAGAATCATTAAGGTCTCTGCCTAGCTTCTAAAAGAATCTGTTTGGGAACAAGGCATTTGAAGGTTGAAGATTCAAATTAAATATTACCTTCTTCTGTAAATCTTTTCTTGACTTTCCAGGAAGTGTTAGACCATTAATGAACTTTATTCATTCCCTCTTATAGAACTCAGCTTGTCATGGTTTAATTCATCTGTTTTTAAGGAAGACACAGATTGAGAGTTCCCGGAACAATATCTTTCTTATCTATATTTTATTTCTTATGCCTAGTTGAGTGTCATCTGCTAAGACTTTGCACATATTATTCCCTCTGGAAAGAACACTCTATTCAAAGCACTGTAGCATTGCCACCTCCTGTCCTATCCCAGTACTGATACAAACATACACTTCACTGAGTAACCCTGAAGTATCCTTTCAATTTTACCTTTTTCATATTTTCAGAAATGTCTTATGACTGCCTCCACCCCTCATCCCACATTGTTGTATTTATCATATTGTATTTAAAGTTTCACTTCATTTTTCACACTAGCCTATGAGCTCTTTAAGGTCAAGAACTGTGTCTTGTTCTCCTCTGTGACCCCAATGCCTAGTTTAAGCCTATGCGTAATGTATAGTGAATAAAAATATTTTAAAAATAAACATACCACTGTGCCATTTCTGGACATGTATCTAGTCATTATTGCCAGAGAGTGAATCCTTCCAACCAATTTTGCCTACTGATGTTCATCTCATATCTATACCTAAACTTAATTACGTGAGTTAATTGCTATGGAGATTTTTAGAGAGACTTTATAGCGATTGTCTTGGGTTAGGGCTCAGTGAGTAATAATTTGAACATAATAGTTACGTGTTACATTACTACTATAGATTGGGTTTCGGGAGAAAGTTTATTAATCCTAGAATTTTCTGTGGCACAAGAATGGCTTTGTAGAGTTGTCTTTCCCTGAGGGGATACATAAGCTTACAGAAATTTAGTTCCAGAAAGTTTAGGTAAAAAAGGTACAGTTGTAAAATGCCACACAGACTGTGTCCACTGTTTCAATGATTTTGTGTGTGTGTGTGTGTGTGTGTGTGTGTGTGTGTGTGTGTGTGACAGGCTGAATGAGGGCCTCCTGAGAAGTACAAAATGTTACCTGTGTTATGAGTAGAGGCTTTTAAATAACAGTGATAAGGGTTTCTTATTTTCTATTGATCACTTGTTTCCTTATAATCAAGCTCTCCATCAACCCAAACAAGGTGTCATTATACTCAGTTCCCTATTGATTATTGTTGTTTTGATGAGATCCTTAGGGAAAATATTAGGTAGTGGTTCTTCAAAATTGAGAAACTAATTAGCAATGTTGATTTAATACAGTTGTGAGTGAATACAATTTTTAGAGCTACCTCCTCCATGGCACATTTTTTATACCAGTCTACCTGAGCTCTCCCTTTTATCTCTCTCACTTTATTACTCCCTTATACCTGTCTTTTTTGAGTTTTTACCAAATGTAAGCCTTTTTTCAAAAACTCAAACACTATCTGCAAAAAACTTAATGAATTATGAAAGTAAACAAATAATTTCACCACAGTTCAGGAAATTTTGATGGAGATCTGTACAAAATATTGAGAAAGAAAAAATAATTCAGTCCATCTGAGAAGGAGAAAAATGGACAACATCCACCCACCAAAAAACTCATATACAAATAAACAATAACAAAAACAAAGATTCTTAGTAGAAATTATCAAATAGTAGTTCACTAAGGTTGAAGAAATAGGGTATCTTAAGAAAGAATCACAGTTCTCTACAGGTGATCATATAGTCTTTTAAGGGAAATAGACATTTGTGTTGTCTAATATGGTGGCTAGTAACCACATGTGGCTATTTGAATTTAAATGAGTTAATATTAAATAAAATTAAAAATTTGCTTTCTCAGTTACACAAAGTACATTACAAATGCTCAATAGCCACACAATGCTATCATTTTGGACAATATAGATATAGAATTGTTCTAACCCCACAAGAAATTCTGTCATTACCAGTGGTCTAAATTTTAATAATTGTGCCAAGGGTAGAGGTCATATTTTGGAGAAATGGCTTATAATTCATATTTCTTTGTGAGAGGAGAAGCTAAGATACATTATAGTAATTAAATTAACAGCTGTCATTGATTAAATACCTAGTGTGTTTCACATTGATACATATTTCATATTTGATACAAATGTTAGTATATCCACTTATGAAAGTAGACATTGAAGTTCCAAGAAGGTAAGTACCTTTAAGAGGTCACTTAGCTAGTGAATGGGTGGAACAAGAAGACCGGGCCAAAAGAGAAGGGTATTTAAGAAGTTTGGATTGTGTATGTTAGACAGTGGGGAACAAATGAGTGGTCTAAGCAAGGAGGTGATATCATGGGAGTTGCACTTGAAGAAAAGTATCCTTGTGGTGGTGGATTGGTGGATGGTATGTCTTTGGTCAGGGGCTTAGTTTTCATCAGCTGTCTGAGATTAGACCTCAGAATATTTAGAGTTCATTGAGTTCTCTGTAAAACCCAGCTTGGGAGTATCTTCCTTTTTCAGGTTATATCAAGAGAAAAGCTAAAGTGTGGGCATATCAGGAAAATACCAAAGGTTATCACACAGTAGTTTTTAGGGTACAGGAAACTCATGCCTTAGAAAATGTAGTCATCCAAGACATTTATGGCTTGTAAAATTATTCATATACATGTATATGTTTATAATTATGCTCATACTCCCAAACACATACCCACTCACCTCTTCATGTATATACTGTATCATAACAACTACTACTGTTAAAAGCAGAGGCTTTATTTTGACATGTAAATTCAGTGACATTTTAGTATTCTTAGCTTTATCTTTTCATTAATTCATTGAACAAATATTAATAAAGGCCTACTGTGCTAGGTAACAGAGATGAAATGACAGTTTAGTTTATGTTCTAGTAGAAGATACAGAAAAGAAATCATGCAATTGCAATACTTGATAAGTGCTACAATGGCAATTTGTTCCCTTGCTGAAGCATAAACCTGAATGCTGGGCTGTGAATTACTAAGATAGTGAATGATGTTAGTCTATCACATCTCAATGCAGCTGAGTTGTTCTCTCCTTTTCCTTATATACTTATAAATTCTCCTAAGGTTGTAAATGTTTTATTTATGAAATATTGCTGACAAGGGAGAGATAAAACCTTAGTAAATGTTGAAAACTGTGGTTGAAATTTGAAGTTATGCCAAGGAACTCATTACACTCAACATAAATATAATTTGAGGTAAAGGAGAGAGCCTGAAAAATAATCTACAGGTATCCCTCGCTTTTTGAAATTTCATGTTACATCACTTTGCTTTTATGAAGACTTACATTAGTATCAGTTTTTGCTAACAAAGGAATCTAAATAGGATTTTCACTTTTATGAAAAAAGACGAAAAGCAAAACGAGCGTTTAGTGTTAGTTTTGCAGCTAGTTGTTACACAGTCAGCACACACTCTGAACATTGAGAAAGGCACCACCAAGCTCCTTCCCTGGAAACTACAGTCAGCATCTCAGCCTCAATCTGTCCTAGCTTTGAGCTGTCTGTGAACCCCCGTGCTTTATCTCTGTTTACTATGTGCATCCTTTAGCAAGGTGTGTCCTAAGGTATCAGAAAAACCTAAGAGAGGTTATTCTGGGGGTCTAGGAATTTTCAAAAAAAATTTTCCATATGAATTACTAGTAATTGCTTCTTCACTTTATGCCATTTTGGCTTACAAAATGTTTCACTTGGAGCACTCTACTTTGAGATAGCAGGGAAAAGCCATATTTATAAATTTACTAATTTACAAAGATTCTAGGGTGTAGGTATGTAGAACTCTCAAGATAATGTCAAGGAGCTACTTCAATAAAGGCAAATGAAAAGTCACTCTTTTTAGTCTTCTAAATACAGGTCATACAAGAGATTACAGTGGAAATACCATGATTATGATGATGATGGATTTTACTCTTGAGGATGTCTAGATACTACTGGCTTAAATATACTATATGAGAATTTCTTCTCTGGGTCTTGCCAACTATTTGGACATTTTACCCAAATAAATGGGTATAGGTCCCTTCTGATATTAGTCATTGAGTTTTGGGGGATTTTGATACAAAGCAATAATACATTGAAATACTTTTTTTTTTAGTGCAAATACAGAATCCTGCTTCGATTCTGCTGTTCACATATTATGCAGGATTCTGGTAAAACCAGTACATACTTTTACATCGACCCTCCATAGATAATAAGTATTAACTCTGGAAAAAAAATATTTTATAAAAGGAAAAAAAAAACTTGTGAAAGAATTGTAGAGCAGCCAAAAGCAGAGGCATACTAGAAGAGTGCCCACCCTTGGCAGAAGGGGACAGCACTAGGTGAATTTCACATTTTTGTGGCTTTTAGCTTGAAAGCTTGCCTCATTCTGTTCCATGTGGGGCAGTGAAAACCTATAGTCTTATTGGTGTCAAAACCAGAGGGCAGACCTTTGTAGCAACGTGGATGGAACCGGAGAGTGTGATGCTAAGTGAAATAAGCCATACAGAAAAAGACAGATACCATGTGGTTTCACTCTTATGTGGATCCTGAGAAACTTAACAGAAACCCATGGGGGAGGGGAAGGAAAAAAAAAAAGAGGTTAGAGTGGAAGAGAGCCAAAGCATGGGAGACTCTTAAAAACTGAGAACAAACTGAGGGTTGATGGGGGGTGGGAGGGAGGGGAAGGTGGGTGATGGGTATTGAGGAGGGCACCTTTTGGGATGAGCACTGGGTGTTGTATGGAAACCAACTTGACAATAAATTTCATATATTGAGAAAAATTAAATAAATAAATAAATAAAAGTAAAAAAAAAACTAAAGAGTAATAATTGGATTGGAGGCTGATTATAAGATTATGCTGTTAGTTTTGACATTTTATATTCACTTCAGGCCTCCTATATTATGTTTTATTATCTGTGTTACAGAATATAAATAAATGTGTTTCATTATTTTCTTGGAAAAAAAAAAACAAAAAACAAAAAAATACCCAGAGGGCAGAGTTCAAGGCAACCATAGCTAATAGAAAGTGAGGGGGATCCTGGAAAGGAGATAACCAGAGAGAGGTGACCACAATTTGGTGTTTAAACTACACAAATCTCTGGCTGAACCTTGAATCATATCTGTGTACAGCAGACTCTGAGAATCCTCGTTAAGGCTAAAATAAGAACAATTGCCTACAAAAAAGTAGGCAGAGTTTGCAGTTGAGTTCAGCCAAGTTAATTGGTTCTAAAACATACACAAACACACAAATATAGACACACACCCAATAACACCCTTCAGAAAATAGAACTGGAGCATACTATTATTATTCATAATTCATATTATTCATAATTATGAAATCACCTGACATATTAAAACATAGAAAATATCATTTATTCCGCAGAGGAAAAAAAATAACCAATCAATGCTCCAAGATGACCCAGATATCGTGATTAGTAGACAAGGATTTCAAACCAGCTGTTAAAGATTGAATTGCATTCCCTTGAGAAAGATATATTGAAGTCGTCATACACAGAACCTCAAAATGTGACTTATTTGGAAATAGGGTCTTTTTAGAAATAATCAAGTTAAAATGATATCATTAGTGTGGGCCCTAATCTAATATAACTGATGTCTTACAAAAAGGGGAAATTTGAACAGACAGGCATACAAAGGGAAAACACCATGTGAACATGAAGGCAGAGACTGGGGTGATTCATCTATAAGCCAAAAAAAAAAAAATGCCTAAGATGACAGCAAAGCACCAGAAACCAGGAGACAGACAGAGCAGATTCTTCCCTGTAGCCCTTAGAAGGAACTAATCCTCTTGACACCTTGAACTGTGAGACAATACATTTTTGTTGTTTAAGCCACCCAGTTTGTGGCACTTTATTACAGCAGCCCTTGCAATCAAATATACCTGCTATTATAACTATGCTCAGAGATGTAAAAGAAAATATTGAATGAGAAGATAGGAAATTTCAGCAGAGAAACAAAAACTATCATAAAAGAATCAAAGAGAACTGAAACATATAGTATCTGAAACAAAATGCAATCCCTGGATGGGATTAATAAGAATGGAGATGGCAAAAATTCAGTGAATTTAAAACTGTAATAATAAAAAGTATGTAATATGAAGAACAGACCAAACAGTTGAAAACAAATGAATAAAGCATTAGGCCCAGGTAGGACATGTCTCAGCTCTAACTTAGATGTAAAGAGGAATTCTAGAAAGAGAGGATAGAATGAGATAAACAATACCTGAAGAAAGAACAGCTAATAATTCAGTATTTTTGATGAAGGGCACACAAGAAACACAGTGAATCTGTCATAGTAAATACAAAAATAAAATAACTGTAAAAACTAATAAAAATAAAATATAACGAACTTTTTGAAAACAAATTACAGAGGAAAAAAATTACATATTGTATACAGAGGAACAATGAATCAAATGATGACTGACTTCTCATCAGAATCAATGGGTCCCCTAAGATAGTGGGAAACTATCTTTAAATGACTGAGAGAAAGAAAATAATAAAAGTGATTCTAGAAAATATCATTGATAATATTCTTAAGAATGAAGCAAATAAATACAATTTCAGATAAAAGAAAACTAAGAATTTATTGCCATTAGTCTAGCACCAAAAGTGATGTCAGAAGAGTTTCTTCAGACTGAAGGAAAATTATGGTATTTGGAAACACGTCTTTTTAAGAAGAGTTTGAGGATAACTGGAAATGGTAAATATACAAATAAATATGAAAGACTTTAATTTCTTGATACATAATTGCATAAAATTGACAACATTGTATTGTTGACTTATAAAATATGTAACACATACAAACTTTATAACAGAAAAGACAAAGAGGTTGTAAATTTAACTTTATGTTTGTTTTCTACATTTGATGTAAAATGATACAAAATTAACTCTATGTGGAGTGTAAAAAGTTAAGTATGTATAATGTAATCTCCACAACAACCATTATAAGATAATACAAAGAAGTATAGCCAAAGGCAATAGATACATTAAAATAAAAAAAATCATTAAATGCAAAGTAAAGTAGCACTTGTGAAAGTATCATAATATATAGAGAAGTTGAATCACTATGTTATATGAAACCAAGTTACTTGAAACCAAGTAACATTGTATGTCAACTATACTCAAAAAAAAAAAACTAAAAAATAAGGTAGGAAGGTAGTAGCAATGGAACAACAGCAACACAACAAAGAAAACAGATTAAAAAATAGAAAACCATGCATAAATCAAACCATATCAAAATACACTGGGCAGTAATGAACTAAGAACTCCAATAGAGATTGTCAGTGGATAAAAAAGCAAGACCTAATTATACGCTACCCACAAGAAATACATTTTAAACGCAAAGATGCAATAGGTTAATTAAAAGAAAAAAGATATATACTTTGAAAATAATAAGCTTAAGAAGGCTGAAGTGGCTATGTTATCTCATATAATAGGCTCTTGAAATAACATCGTACCAGAGGCCAAGGGAGATATAATGATAAAAGAGAAAATTCTTATCAGGAAGATATAACAATTGTAAAAGTGTATGTACCTTACAAAACAATTTTGGCATTCATGAGGCAAAAATTTACAGAACTAAAAGGAAAAATAAACAGTTTCACAATCCTTGCTGGAGATTTTGACATCCTATCTTCAGCAGTTGATAGAATAATTGTATCAAAATAATCAGTTTTCTACAGCAAAATGAACCCATGACAGGCCACAAAAATGTCTTGATACATTTAAGAATATTGAAAACATATATGTTACCATCAATAAAAAAAGATGGTTTTTTGAGTGTTGAGTTTGATAAGTTCCTTATAGATTTTGGATACTAACCCTTTATCTATTATGTAATTTACAAATATCTTCTCCCACTCCGTCAGTGACCTTTTAATTTTGTTGATTGTTTCCTTCACTGTGCAGCTTTTTATCTTGATGAAGTCCCAATAGTTCATTTTTGCTTTTATTTCCCTTGCCTCCAGAGACATGTCTAATAAGAAGTTCCTGCAGCTGAGGTCAGAGGTTGTTGCCTGTTTTCACCTGTAGGATTTTGATGGTTTCCTGTCTCAGATTTAGGGCTTTAATCCGTTTTGCATTTAATTGTGTGTGTGGTGTAAGATAGTGGTCCAGTTTCATTCTTTTGCATGTCACTGTCCAGTTTTTCCAGAACCATTTGCTGAAAAGACTATCTTTTTTCCATTGGATATTCTTTCCTGCTTTGTTGAAGATTAGTTGGCCATATATCTGTGGGTCCATTTCTGGATTCTCTATTCTGGTGCCAGTACCACACTGTCTTGATTATTATAGCTTTGTAATACAGCTTAAAGTCTGGAATTGTGATGACTCCGGCTTTGGTTTATTTCCTTAACATTACTTTGGCCATTCAGGTTTTTTCTGGTTCCACACAAATTTTAGGATTGTTTGTTCTAGTTCTGTGAAGAATGCTGGTGTTCTTTTGATATGGATTGCATTGAATGTGTAGATTGCTTAGTAAAGACATTGTAATAATATTTTTCCAATCCATAAGCATGGAATATTTTTCCATTTCCTTGTGTCTTCTTCCAATTCTTTCATAAGCTTTCTATAGTTTTTAAAGAAGATGTATGTATCACATACATACACACACATATATACACATACAATGGAATACTACTTGGAAGAATGAAAGAATGAAATATTGCCATTTGCAACAATGTGGTTGGAACTGGGGTGTGTTATGCTAAGCGAAAAAAGGCAGAGAAGGACAAATATTGTATGATTTCACTTATATGTGGAATTTAAGAAACAAAACAGATAAACAGGGGAAGGGAAGGAAAAATAAGATAAGAACAGAGAAGGAGGTGAACTATAAGAAACTCTTAAATACAGAGAACAAACAATTGCTGGAAAGGAGGTGGGTGGAGGGATTGGCTAAATAGGTGATGAGCATTAAGGAGGGCACTTGTTGGGATGAACATTGGGTGTTATATGGAAGTGATGAATCATTGAGTTCTTACTCCTGAAACCAATACTGCACTGTATGTTAACTAACTTGAATTTGAATAAATTAATTAAAAAATAGAATTTCTAAATCACTGTATTGTACACCTGAAACTAATATAACACTGTATGTTAATTATACTTCAATTAAAAATTAAAATTAAAAATTAAAAAAATAAGTACAAGATGGTTAGAAAACACCCAAATATTGGCAGATTAATGCTTTTGTAAATCATGAATTAAAGAAGAAATCACAAGAGAAATTATCAAATAGTTTGAACTGAATAGTAATGAAAATACAATGTATCAAGTTCTATGGTATGTAGCTAATTGGGCTTTAGAAGGCATTTTAGGTCTTAAATGCTTATATTAGAAATTTGGAGAGAAATCCATTGTTTTAGATGCTTCTTTGACGTAAAAAATATCTGTAATAAATGATTTAAAGTTTAACTTTAAGAAGCTAGAAAAAAAGGGCAAAGTAAACTCAAAATAGGTAGCAAGAAGGAAATAATAAAGAACAGAAACACATGAAACCTAAAACAAACAATAGATGAAATTAACAAAGTTGAATCTTCTGCATTAGCCTTCCCTTGTTAGAATTTAATAATACAATCTTGCTGGCACCTGAGTCTGGGAAGAGAAGTTTTCCAGGCTCCTGAAATCTGTGAACAAGGGAGAGTATACAGGGCATAACTGGTCTTGAGGACAAGCAGATACATGTATCAAGAGAGCAGCCATTTCAGTCACAAACTCTAGTCTGGTACAAACTCCAGCAGCACATGGACTCTGTTTTGAAATTATAATTTCTTCAACCTTTAGTGCAGTATTAGGCAATACAGACCACTGACTACTTAATGAATGGGTGGGTGGATGATAATAAGTAGGATTGTTGCCCTCAAGGTCTCCTGTTGCATACGCTATCCTGGGTGAGAGGAACAAGACAAATGTCATGGTCCTGGGAAACTTGTGTGTGTGTGTGTGTGTGTGTGTGTGTGTGTGTGTGTGTGTGTGTGTGTGTGTGTATTGTTAACTGACTGTGAGTTTCAAACTTGGATCTTCTTTCTTCATGTTCTTTGCCTTAATAGTGGTTTATATAATTTAACAGAAGATGTGACATTTCTATTATTACCAAGAAATGTTAAGTGGAAAGATATTCTGGGAAATAGGCTCTTCATAGGTAATCAAAATTACATGAACCCAAGATGTCCAAGTCACTAATTATAAAAAAGAATATAATTTGATTCAAATATATTACTTTGTAATTGGAAAATACAGACTGTGGTAAGTTTGAGACAGTAAAATCTTCCTACCTTTTTTAGGTGCTGTATCCATGGAACAGTCATTTGTAACAAATTTCATTTGACTTTTTCATTTTCCAGAAAGCCACTTACCACAAAGTAATAGGTTTTCATTTTTGTCAAGGAAATGTTTCATTTGTGATAGAATATATGTTAAGTTGTATAAGTTGTGGACATTCAGGGAAAGCAAAGTGACATGTGATTTCAGACTTGAAAAAATATTGGTAAGAATACAACATAAGATTTATATTCTTAACAAATCTTTACATGCACAATATAGCTAATTATAAGTACAGTGTTATACAGTGGATCTCTAGAACTTACTCATCTTACATAACTGAGGCCTCCTCCTGTCCTTTGCTTAGCAACTCCCCATTACTCCTATATCCCCATGACATTGGTCTTGGCAATAATTTCATTGGATATGGCAAAAAAAGCAAAAAATTAGACAAGTTGATTACTTCAAACTAAGAAGCTTCTGCACAACAAAGAACAGAGTGAAAAGGTAGCCTATGGAATGGGAGAAAATACTTGGAATCCACATACCAGATCAGGGGTTAATTTCCAAAAGATCTAAATAAAGAACTAGTACATCTTATGAGTAAAGAAACCAAAATAAACAAGAAAACAAAAACACTAATAACCTCATTTAAAAATGTGTTAAGACTTGAATATACATTATCCAAAGGAGACATACAAATAGTGAACAGATATATGCAAAGATGCTCAATGTCACTGTTCATCAGGGAAATGCAAATCAAAACCTCATACATGTCAGGATGGCTATTATCAAAAAAACAAAAACAAAAACAGAAAATCCCAAAGTATACAATAGTGTTGGTGAGGATTTTGGGAAATTGGGACTCTCTTATAATGTTAGGAAAGCAAAATGGTCTAGTCATGATGGAAAATAGTGAAGAGGTTCCTCAAAAAATTAAAAATAGAACTACCATATTATTTGGGCTTTGTTAAACTAAAATTTTTATTTTGAGATACTTATAGATTTATACACAGTTGATGAAATAGTATAGACAGTTCTTACATACCCTTTACTCAGTTTGTCCCAATGGTAACAACTTGGCAAAACTATATCACAACCAGTACGTTGTCATTGATACAGTCAAGAAACAGTATTTTTTTTTTACCACCACAAGGATTCCTCATGCTGTTGCTTTATTTTTAATGTTTATTTTTGAGAGAGAAGGAGTGAGTGTGAACAGGGGAGGCGCAGAGAGAGAGGAAGAGAGAGAATCCCAAGCAGGTGCTGTCAGCACACAGCCCAACATGGGGCTCTATCTCATGAATCCTGAGATCACGACCTGAGCCAAAAACAAGAGTGAGACACTTAACTGACTGAACCACCCAGGTGCCCCTCATGCTGTTGTTTTATAGCCACACTTATTTCTCTCCAGTTCCTCATACTTTTATGTGCTGACAACTGCTGTTCATCATTTCTATAATTTTGTCTTATCAAGAATTATAGAATAATGCAATATGTAACCTTTTGGGATTGACGTTTTCACTCAGCATAATTCACTGGAAATTCTCCCAGGTTGTGCATATCAATAGTTCATTATATTTTATTGCTGAATAGTATTCCATTGTATGAATATACTACTGTTTGTTTTACATTCACCCAGTGGAAGGATATCTGAGTTTCCAGTTTTTAGCAACTGTGAATAAAGATATAACAAACATTTATATACAGGTTCTTGTGTGAAGTTTTTTTTTTTTTTGTATTGAAGAGTAGTTGATGAACAGTGTTACATTAGTGTCAGGTGTATAACAATAGTGATTTGACAACTCCACACCTTATGCTATGCTCACCACAAGTATAGCTAGTGAACATAATTCTTGATTCCATTGGGATGAATACCCAAGAATGTAATTTCTGAGTTACATGGTAGTTGCATAATTGGTTTCTAAGAAAACGGTAAGCTGGGACAGCTGGGCGAATCCGTCAGTTACACATCTGACTCTTAGTTTTGTCTCAGGTCATGATTTCATGGTTTGTGAGTTTGAGCCTTGCATTGGGCTCTGCACTGAGCATGCAGAGCCTGCTTGGGACCTTCTCTCTCTCCATCTCTCTCTGCCCCTTCTCTCTCTCTCTCTCTCTCTCTCTCTCTCTCTCATTCTCTCTCATAATAAATAAATAAAAAAGGAAAAAAAAGGAAAATGGTAAACTTTTCAAGAGTGGCTTTGCCATTTCAAATTCTCAAAAGCAGTGTTTCAGTAATCCGGTTTCTCTGCTTCCTCACCAGTGTTTGTTGCAATTATTTTTTTCTTTTAGCTCTTCTGATAGAGGTATCTCATTGTGGTTTTAATTTGCATTTCCTTACTGGCTAATCATGTTGCATATTTTTCATAAGCTTATTTACCATGTGTGTTCTCTTTTTTGCAGTGTCTACGTAGGTCTTTTGCCCAATTTCTAATCTTTTTTTTAACTGTTGAGTTTTGAGTGTTCTTGACATACTTTAGATCCTACTCCTTTTTGAATATGTGGTTTGCAAATATTTTTCTCCCAGTCTGTAACTTGTTTGATAAGCTTTTAAGAGAATCTTTCACAGAGCAGAAGTTTTTAATTTTCATGATGTATAATTTATTGTTTCCTTTTATAGATTGTGCTTTTGGTATGAAGTCTAAGAATTCTTTGCCTAGAACTTAGCAATAGATTCTGAAAATATTTTGTTACTATTTTTTATAAAAGTCTTTTGTTTTTACATTTTTCATTTATGTTCATGGTCCATTTTGAGTCAATTTTTGGATAAAGCTTGAGATTTATACAAGTGCCTATTTTATCTTCCCATAAGCAGAACTTCATTTTCAGGCTTTTGAGAACATATAAAAAGAGGGAAGGAAGATGAGGGGGCTTACTTAGGAAACACACCATCATGTGGAAAACATGGGACCTGGATTTTGAAGGGAACAATCTATGATGACTTTAAGTTCAATGGTTAAAGTAAAATTCATATAAAATTCCTTGCTTTGCTTTCTTTACAGGGTAGTTTTGAGGATAAAATAATATAAGTGATGAAAGAGGCTTATAAGTTGCAAAGTCCATGTAAATTCGAATTATTTTTCGATTGGGAGCAGCATATCACAAGAAAGAAAGCTGGAATAGGGTTAAGAGTATAGACTGTATTGAGATTATAGTTTGTATTGCATACTTGCTCAACTCTCCATATTGCAGAAGTCTGTGTTCCTCATTCTACCTAATATCTGGCTCTGAATACCTGGAAACAAGTTAGTAAAGTAGTTTTTGGAAATTTTTTATGTCTTGATCTGGCAATTTCCTCAATAATTTCCTTCTTGTGCATCATCAAAGGAAAGCTAAATGTTAGCTTCATTGTCCAATACCTTGGAAAAAGAGACAAAGTGTAATTCCTATACCTTAGGTTCCTGTGGTAGGCAAAATAATGCCTCTCCCCCAAAGATACCTATGTCCTGTTCTTTGAAACCCGGAATGTATTATATTACACAGCAAGAGGGTTGAAGTTTGCTGATCAGATGAATTTAAGATAAAGTGATTGTTCAGGGGTGATCAGTGTCATTGTGAGCATCTTTTAAAGTTGAAGAAGGAACCAGAAGAGGAGGTTGGATTCAGAGAGGGATTTGAAGATGTTAAATTGCTTGATGAGTGAAGGAGTCACAAGCTAAGGAATGCACGCAGCCTCTAAAAGCTAAAAAGGGCAATGAAATGGATTCTCCCCTTCAGCCTTGAGAAAGAATTCAGCTTTCCCAACACCTTGATTTTAGCCCAATTTTGAACTTCTTACCTTGGAATTATAAGATAATAAATGGGTATTGTTTTGTGTAACTGTTGTACATAGGAAACCAACTAAGTGCTGTATTATTTCAGTAAATCAAATTGATATAATATTTTTTGTTTCCATGAACTCCTAGAGCACTTTATCTATGTTTCTCTCTACCTTTCATCTCTTGTTTAATGCTGGATCTCCAGCACCTGGTAGAATGCATAGCACATAGTAGGTGCTCAAAAATATGCTGATTGAATGCACAGATACATGAACATCTTCTCGTCTTAATTAAATTCAAAATATCTTTTCTGGATATCTATTATGTGGCAACCACTGTAGTTTTGGAGGTGCTGGGGGGCCAGAGCACTGAATAAGGCACAGCACATTGTAGTAAGGGAAGTGGGTACCAATAACTCTATAATGCAGAGTGGTGAGAAATATGACTGGAGCTTTGAAAAAATGTGTTGGGTAAATAGAATAGCTGATGATACTTTTTGCTGTCCAGAAGAAGAGAGGTGTGCAAAGCTTCTAATTAGAAGGGACATTTGAAATGAGTCCTGAAGGGTAATTATGTGGCTTTCAGGAAGCAGCAGGGGCTTGTTAGGTAGAAGCAATATGGTTTGCAAAGGCACAAAGATGTGAAACTGCAAGGCATCTTCAGGAAAGGGTTGGTTGTTCAATGTGGGTGTATGGAGGAGAGAGACACCATTATGAAAGAGTTTTGTCAATAAGCTGGAATGCCATTCTGCATAATTTGTATTTTATTCTGAAGGCCGTATAGAGGGAGCAATTGCAACAAGAAAAGTAATGTGGCCAGATCATCATTTTGGAAATTTCACACTGACCACCATGTGGAGGATGAATTGGATGGGGGACAAGAAGCAGTTAGGAGGCTGTCACAGCAGTCAGGAATGAGTGTGATGAAGGCTGAACTAGAGCAGTTGCAAGAGTGAGATAGTTTTTGCAAGTCCTTTTAGCAGTAAATATGAGAGCTAAATTGACAGCTGATTGGTTTGGGAGTAGGGTGGTGAGGGAAATGGAGATATCAAATATGTTATGAGTTGGGGTAGCTGGGCAGATAATAGAATTGTGATCTGTGATACACATAGGAGAAAGAGCAGTTTGAAGGATCAGCAAAAATTAATGTTGGAGATATTGAGGTGGGCAGCAAGACATGCAGGTAAAATAAAGAATAGGCAGCTGGATTTTTGGAAAGATATTAAATCTAGGAAGATCGATATGAAGATCTCAGATGTTACTATATTATTGTCTTCTGAGCCAATGGTCATATGTAGAGAGTGAATAGCCTTTGTAATTAGATAGACTTGAACTTAGATCCCACACCTACCAGTTGATGAACATAGGCAAATCACACCCTCTTTCTTATCTATGGAATAATTATAACAATTCTTCAAAGAATTTCTGAAATTAAAGTATGTAATGTGCATAAAACACCTAAAGCATATTACATACTCAGAAATACTGTTTACTTCCTTTTCTAACCCCCTACCTCTTTTATTTAATGTTCAATTGGATAATTGATTATTTAAAATATTTCAAGTTAAAAAAATTCATATTCACAAGAAATACTTTAAAAAGCCAATTGTAAAAGTTAAAAGTTAAAGTTGTATTTTCCCCAGTCTTACTTCCTATAGGTTAAAATTGTCAATGTTTTAGGGTAAAAGTTTGCAGATATTTACTATCATCTATCTATCTATCTATCTATCTATCTATCTATCTATCTAATAGATACTTGGATTAGTAAAATGATATCATATTAACAGGTTGTTCATCAGTTTGCTTTTGTCAGTTAACAATATATGTATGATAAAGTTCATGTGTACATATGCCCCATTCTTTTTTCATTGTTGGATGTGTTTTACTGTATAAACTTACTGTCATTATTTTTAACACTTCCTCTACTGATGGACATTTACATTGTTTCTGATTACAATGTTGCGATGTGTAGTATTAAACATATATTTATTTATACATCTATGAAAGTATTTTTGTAGAATATTTTGATACTTGTAGCTATATAGAAGTAGAGCTACTTGTTCATGGGGTATGCATATAATTTATTTTGATAGAGACTGGTCGCTCACATTTCAGGATGGTGATATGAATGCTCATTCCTCAATTGTGTAAAATGATTCCCAGTTTTCCTTTTTCTTGCCAAGAGTTTTATTTAAAACTTGGCCAAAATGCAAAGCAAAAATATTGTTCAAATGAAATTTTAATTCACATATTTAAGGTATCAATGAGATTGGGCCTATTTTTCTGTTTACTGGCAATTTGAATTTTTTTAAATCTTTGAGTTGTTCATTCTGATTCTTGGTCTGTAATTCAATGGTTCTTGTCTATTACTTTCTAAATATAAGAGGAAGAGACAGAATGTATAAGTGTTTCTTTATAAGAGTAGCTTAGAATCGTGCTGTGTGTAAACAAGTGGCCTACTTCATGACATACTATATCAGGACCCTGAAGAACACAATTAATAGTGACATGTGTGACAGTCATTTGCTGTTGCACAGAAAATAAAAAACTTAAGTAAATGATATGCACTTGATTATGCTCCTTCTTCACAAAATATTAAGACAAGAAGAAGAGAAATATTATTGAGCAATTACTTAGTGCCATACTTATTATACCCTTTATCGCATTAATCTTTTCAGTAGTCTCATTATTCATAGCACTTTCTAGATAAATCATCAAAGGTATAAGAGGTTAATTAACTTTCTTAAATAGACACATTTTGAACGGTAGCTTTGAGCTTAAGTTCTAGGCACTGCCAAAGTTCATATTCTTTCCACCATGACATAGTGCCTCCTACTTCTTAAGTAGATAAATTCTAACAATTCTAAGCAGCAATCTCCTTCTACACATATAATATCATGGAACCTGCTTAAAGGGCAGTTTGATATTTGGCAAAATAAAGGCAGCAGGTGGCAGTGAGTCTGCATGTAAGCAGTGCTGTTGGAGCTCAAAAGAAGAGGATTTCAGCAATAATAGGTCTCTAGCTGGGCCTCAGAAAAAGGTCAAGAACTGGATATATGAAAAGGGGAGGCAAGGACCTCTTGAGGGGAGTATTGGTTTAGGAAAATACGAGGTGGATCTTATATGACCATGGTTCCAGATAGGGACAATGATGCTTTGCAGCTGGTCTAACCAAAGAAAGTCATGGATGGAAAGGTCATTGTTTTGTGGTTTTTCCTCAGGCTTAGGAAATCTGTGTGTTTGATATGTTGTGGTAGCCTTTACCTAGTTCTCAGTAGGTTTCCAGATGGTAATATTAAATATTACAAGTAGAGGTGCCACAACAAATAACTTTTCATGTATTATCCAAAAGGATGAAGAAATAAAAAGATTTGCCCGACAGCTTGTAAAAGTCGTGTACTTACCTGGAGGACAAAATTAAATATTTGGCAGAAAATCTGACAGAAAAAAAAAGAATTACTCAAAAGTAAATTGAGGACAATTAAACCAAGGTTGCTTCCTGTAGTCATTAGAAGTGTGTAGAGAGAAAAGACTATTTCACAGAGATAAGGAAATGGCATTAGTGTTTTCTGATACAGAGTCATCAAAATCTATTTAGTTTTTATGGCCAGATAAGTTTCTGACCTTACAGGAGACTCCAAAGACAGATAAGTGGATAGATAAAACACCCCAATGGAATTTAATTAAGATTATAATGAACATTGGTTTTGGGTTATCTGGATGAATTTTCAGTCTCCTGCAGTTTGTGTAACATTGAGAGATTTCACTTTAGTCAGGTTTGTGCATTTGGCTGTGAGATATTTGCTGATGGTGTGTCCAAGGAACAAAGTAAACATCTGGATCTGTTTAGAAGTGAAGGCCTTTTTTATGTTCTTTGAGACCATAGTGGTAGAAAATGAACTAGAGACAAGGTTGACAGAATTACAAAGGCTAAAAATCATAAGATAGAAGTATTTTCAATAAAGCTATAATTTATTGTTTAATATGTGTTAGAGATACTGTATTCATTAACTCATTTTCCTTCACAATAGCCCTATGAGGTAGGTAGAGACTATTATTAACTGTTTTATAAATGGAGAAACTGAGGTTTAGAATAGTAGTAAGTTTATCTGTGTTCACACAAGTAAGTGACAGTGCTGGGATTCTATTCCAACCTTGGGTAACTGGTAATATGAGCTCTTAATTACTTTGCTATACTAGTCTCAAACTCTATGCCAGACACCATCTAGTTCCATTTGGTAGGAAGCAGTGGAGGATAGGGCACTGGGCAGAGAGTCACAAGACCTGTATTTAAATTCTAGTTTTGCTGCTTACTAGTTGTGTAACCGTCAGCTGAACAGGACCGCATGTCCTAGATGACTCAAGCATATGTCTGGTGGTTGAGACGGACTCTTAGATGGGAGCTCAGCTAGGGCTTATTCATGTCTTTGACTTCAAAAAGTTTGTTCTGAAATGTCAATTACTTCTGTTCTGCTTGACAAGCTTCTTTTTATTCCTTAATACCTATGTCCTAAGCCTTCATTCCACAACCATCAGATTGGCTTGAGCTGACCATTCTTGTATTCTTTGAATAAGTTGCTCATCTCTCTGTTAGAATTCTCATTCCCTGATATAGTAGGTATTGAATTAGAGGTTAACTTACCCTAATAGACTGTAATCTCAAGTGTTGAAACCAAAACTTTTTTTTTTCTTCATAGACTAGACATTGTCTCCATAACAGATGTCTGATAAATGCTGATGAATTCATGCTATTAGGTCAACCTTCCTCTGTAGTATTGTGAATTGTGAAGAGCTTGTTTGTATAGCAGTTACCCTATTTATCCAAGTGAAATCACTGTGTGAAGTCAGAGGGTGAGTCACAACACCACAAAATTCCCTCATTTAAGGAGGAGGGAACTTTATAAGTCTCTTTATATTTTTCTTTTTCCATTAAGGGATATATTGACAGTAATACCATTTATTTGGTTGCATAAACCTACAAAGGCTTAAGAATTATTCCAATTGCACATTATTTTCTTTATCACACAGATGCAGCTGTATGAATAAGACAAGGCAGGTCAGTAGAATTTGCTATTTCTATTATTAAATAGGAAGTCCTCCAGGGAAAGTGTCAGAGTAGGAGGGCCTTACACTCACCTTGCCCCACAGATATGCCTAGATAATGTCCACATCAGTGTAATATCAAATAGCAGTTGTAAGAATTATTATATCCAGCTAAATATTTTAGAGGCTATAATAATGTTTTTCTTTATCTCCCAAATATTTAGTTAAATAGACACCTAATGATTAATTCACCATTCATTCATCACAAAAACATTTACTGGACACCTTTTTAAGTACTAAATTTTAAGATTAGAGATTATAATTGAATAACACGAACTATTTTAGAAAACTCACTTTGAAAGCGATAAGTAAACAAATACATTAAAAGTGTGAAAATAGGAGATAAATGAAATAATGGAGGTATCTAGTATAAATGAAATAAATGACACACATGTAACATGATTCTGTTTGAATGTTTAGGCAATATGTCAGAAGGGATGAGATAACTGAGCTGTGTCTTGAAAAATGAGGAGCAAACTACTAGAAAGAATGAGGTTGGCAAGGGAAAAATGCATCCCAAGCAGAGTGGACAGCAAGGACAGACGTGGGGTCACAGACCGCCTGCTCATGACACCACTTCTTTAACTTGGGAGAAGGAGATTGCCGTGATCAAAAGGTGATTTACAAAAGTAAACATAGCTATATCATGGGAAAATGATGACAGGGAGGAGAAAGCAGAGAAAGAGGTTAGGAGGTTACTGAAACATTTGGGGCTAATGGGTATGGAGGGTAAGAATCAAGGCAGGGACTGTGGGAATGGTGACATAAGCTTGGGTAACAGACACAACAAAGCATAGGTTCTGCTATCAGATTAGAGGAGATTAAACTCTCTATCAGTGAGATTAGAGGAGAGAGTGGGAGAAAAAGCATTCTGTGTTAAACTATGGATCTTGGTCACTGAGGAGATAGTAATAGCACTGGCATAGATTTGACAGGAAGAACAGAGAGAAAGTAAAGATAAGTTGCCATTTAGAAAATACATTGGAAATACACATTCGGAGCCATGATTCTACTGCTGCCAGAGATGTTCCTCAGCTTTGCTGAGAGGCCAAGGCTTCATACCTCCTGCATCCAAACAGGCAACATCTTTGGAAACTGTTCCACGAATTTTAGGTAAGCCCAGATGTTGTGCCAGTAGGAGCATATTGAAATAGGAATTCACATTTTATCTTTAATTGACACACAATGGCAGCAAATAACATAATTTGCATTCTGGTAGTGAAGCCAAGCCAGTACTGATTTGGAGACAATAGTTTGGGATCTCTATCTGGACACGCAGAGTCTTTGCCCATACAAATGAGCACAAATGTAGCAAGCAATCTTTAGTGACTAATAATGCCTCCTTGCAGATTCTGAGCAGAGTTTGTTTGTTTCTTTTCTGATTTTGGCATGCTATGTGGCATCACAACGCCCATTCCAGCTTCAAGAGAATCAAAGCATAGTTAATCAAGTAGAAAATTTACATACAGATTCACAAAAATAAATCCAAATAGACAGACAAACAAATATGAACAGTACAGTATGTATACTGAGATTTGAAGAAAATACTTTTCTCCTAGGCTGGAATGAACTAGCATTGTCCTCTCTTCTGTTACTCTACTGAAAAACAATCATAGCAACAATAACAACCAAAATAATAATAATAATAAAAACTCAAACCAAACAACAAAACTCTACAACGATATTTCTTAGTATTATAATTTAATCAATATGTCTTACTTATACTGATAATAGCCATTATAATTATAAAATTATAAAATACATATAAATCTGTCCTTATGCCACATCAGGAAAAAGCTGCTACCTTTCCGGGTAGTCTCCATCTGGAATCATTGGTAACTCTCCTTGAAGATCCAGCTTATGTTGGTCTTGAAATGGTCTTCATCAGTGTGAAGTTTACAGTTTAAGTTGCTCAACAGCTTCAGGCCATTCTTATGGCAGGGTATGCAATTATAATATTGCCCCCAAATTTTGATAACCTGAGTGTCAAGGTACAAGGTCAGAGTGGCAAGGAAAGTTGGTTTTCCTAAACCACTCGTGAATCCCCCTCCTGTCACTTCCTGCCCCATGCAGATTACCTCTGCTTTAGCTTCTCTGCCTAGCAGTCCTCCACTGCTTTCCCCACATATGCTTATCTATGGCTATGGAAAGTGGAGCTAATCTTCAGAAGCTGACTCTTCTTCACCTCCAGGGTCATGCCTGGCTTTCTCCGCACCGTTTACTTTCAACTTCCTCTCGTGTGGCTTTGAGTCGTTGTTGCTACTGTTTGCCTGCCCTATTTGAGATAATGACTCAATTGTAGTCACCCTTAGAAGTGATAACTGTCATCTCCAACATTGCTGTTAAGGACAGTACCCTGACCTAGACACTGCCTGCCAGGGCCTGTTAATCCTCACTCCCTGATTTTCAAAAAGGAGGAGCATCCATACAGCATTCCTCCTCACAAGCCCCATAGTGTATGAAGCCTACCTTCCTGTGAGATTTCCCTCTTTCAGGACTTTGACTCTGCTTTCAGATCAGTTCCTCACTCTTTGCCATCTGAGTTATTAATGTCCTATATCCTATTAACAAGAACATATTACCCATTTGGCTTCCATCATCAGTTATGATTTATTTCTTTTTTTAAAAGACCCTTTTCCTCTCTCTTCTTTCAGGACTCCTCCTATACAAATGTTACTACATTTGATGAAGTCACTGAGTTCTGTAAATATATTCTCATTTTGTGTAATTCTTCTTTCTCTCTTTTGTTACGCTTGATTACTTTTCATTACTCTATCTTCTAGATCATTTTTTGTTCCTTTGCTCTTGCCATCAAGCATGTTTCTCATTTTGTTTATTATGCCCTTTATCTCTGCTATGGTATTTATCTCTGTGTTAAGGGTCTTACCCATGTATTCCATTCTTTTCTCAAATCCAGTGAATATCTTTATGGTTACTACTTTAAATTCTTTATTAGGCATGTTACTTCTGTCTGTTTTGCTTAGATCTGTGGCCATGGCATTGTCCTTCTATTTCATTTGGGATAACTTTCTCTGTCTTCTCACTTTGTCTAAGTCTCTGTGCCTGTTTCTCTGTGTTAGGAAAGTCAGCTATGTCTCCTCTTCTTGAGTGTAATGGCCTTTGAAGAAGAGGTCCTGTAGTGTCTTGAAGTGCAGTGCCCTCTGATCCCCAGGGCCTGGCACTTCTGGGAGTGTCGCCAGTGTATGGTGTGTGTGCTCCGCTGTTTTGTCCTGGAAACTTTATCCTTTAGCCCAGTCATCTGCAGAAGCTCTCTGCCTGTTCTGGGCAGTGTTTGGTCTCTGGCCTGAATGTGGTGTCTTTTTAAATAGGTGTGCTCTGATTGTTTGTGTAATGAGACTTGTTGCCACCACTGCTGAAACTGAAGCTCTGCAAAACTCCTGCATTTGGAGATGTGGTGTGAGCAGGGTTTTGGGACAGTCACCTGGGGGAGGGGGTCCCACCATGCTGGGACTGAGTCAAGTGTGAGTGGGAAGCGTGGTTCCACTTGACGATGGGAGGTGGGGCTTGGTATAAGAAAGTTAGATAATGAGTGTTGGTGCTGTGCTGGTTCTTGCAGGTAGCCTTGTGCTTAGGCTGAGGGGCAGGGGAGGACAATGATGACTGCCAGTTTTTTTGTTCCTGTAGGAGCAACTCACTGATGTCTCTCTGGGATGCACTCTGAGATGAGAAAATAACTTCCCCACTATATGCTCCAGGAGTTCTTCAGATTGTTGTTTTTATGCTGTATGTTCCTGGGCTATTGGCCCTGCTTTTTCTTTAAGAGCAATGAAATGCCCTTTGCACTTTTCCATAGCCAAGCATGTTGACCTTTAAAACTCCAGGCTTAAAGCTCTGCTGTTTGTAAGAACTCACAAAATTTGGCCCTCTAGCTTTCCAAGCCAATTGCTATGGGGATTCTTTTTCCTCTTACCCTTCTCTGTATGCTGGTCTCTCTCTCGCCCTTCTTCACAACCATGGTTCCCTACCCACCACAGTGGCCACAATCCATTTCTCTCCCAAACTCCACCTCTCCACTTCCTGTCCTCTTCAGTATGGTCTCTTCTCTACCTTTACTTGTAGAATGTGTTCTGCCTGGCTTCAGGTTAATTTCTGGGGTATGTAGGATGATTTGGTAATTATCTAGTTGTATTTGTGGGACAAGGCAAGCCTAGGATTCTCCTACTCTGCCCCCATTTTCCTACTCTCTCCCTTTTCTTTTTCTATAATCATTTAATGAGATGTTATATAAAGTGCATCAATTTTGGAATCAGAAATACCGGGATTAAAGTCCTAGAATTCTATTACATATTTTATTACGTAACTACTTGGAATTTTTTTGTCTTGTCTGAGTAGCAACTTTCTTATCTGTTCAGTGGAAAAATAGTATTTCTAGAATAGATCAGCAAGCACATCACTTTCCCTGAATGCCTATGTCCTCTGCTGAATAGAATGAGTTTATAGATTTTTTGGTACCATATTGGTCCAGTCTTAATTCCCAGTTGTTTATGTATCTCTTCTTCAAACTAAAACAATCCTGGAAAACTTCAGAATTGAAAGAACTTTAAATGACATTGTAACTCAAAATCATTTCAATGGGGGTGCCTGAGTGGCTCAGTCACTTAAGTGTCAGACTCTTGATTTTGGCTCAGGTCATGATCTCATTGTTTGTGGGATCGAGCCCTGTATTGAGCTCTGAGCTGATGGAGTGGAGTCTACTTAGGATTTTCTCTCTCTCCCCTTCTCTCTCTACCCCTCCCCGACTTGTGTGCACGCTCTGTCTCTCTCTGTCTCTCTCATAAATATAAAAAGATATTTAAAAATGATTTCATTGTATCCATTAACCACCATGTAAACACTTTCATCATCAGGAAGCTCATTACTTAAAATTTGGAAAGTTTTTTCATATCGAGTTGAAATCTGCCCCATGCTTATAAATTTTCCTTATTTTCATTTATATTGTATGATTAGTTTATCTTAAAAATGTCTTTCCACCTGGTTTTCCACTTCTTTTTGTTCATTATGTGTGTATTATGCAAACTAGATTGGAAACAGAGTTCCCCCCAGAAATCAGTGTTAATTGTCTGTTGAATTTGCTATTGGTATTTATTACTTTAATAACAATGTGAACCATTCTCAGGGGTGTGGGAAAAGTCACCAAAAACTATGTTTTAAACATTCAATATACAAAGACATCTGCTATACCCAGAAGACCAAGGATTGACCGGACATTGGGAATTACTGTTTCATAGATGAATCCCGAAAGAGTAGCCTTCCAATGAACAAATCACCTTTTCTACTGATTCCTGATAGGATCTGGCAAGTTTGTTTTGCCACAACTATGAGAGCTGAGCGATTTGTTAGGGGGTCATTGAAGTTGTAGATCAAAATCAAATACAAATGGATGCCCTTATGGAGAAGCACAAGGAAAGAGGATAACATTAATAGAATCTTAAAACTCTAGAATATTATATTAAGTGGCAATTATTTGGGTCTAAATGTAATTAATACATACATAAACTTTAAAAACATATCTTGGTCTCTGGTCTTGAATATTTCCTCTGGTAGAGAGCTTTTTCTCACATATGTTGCTAGATTTGCTGATGAATAACTCTGATTAAATTCCAGTTTTTCTTTTGTTGAAATGTCATGTGACTGTCTCTACTTTCTTTTTTTTTAGATCTCTTTGTAAGTCATAAATTAATTAATTAATTAATTCATTCATATGTATGTGGGCTTTTTCTTTGAAAAAAGTATTTGGTGAGTACCTGTGTTATGCAAAGCCCCATCCATCCTAAGCCCTAAGGATATAATAGTAAACAAAATAGTACTGGTTTATATGGTGATAGGACTTTGAATAGACACTGTGAAATCAGCAGTAATTGGAAAATAACATAACAGGTGTAAATTTTCAACCTGTAGTAAGTGCTGTGAAGAGGGGTTTTATGAAATCATATAAGAGGGGCACACTGACCAGTTCTGATGCTAAGTAGCCATAGAGGTGTTGGTGTAGACAAGGTATTTTCTGAGGAAGTGATATTTAACATGAAATCTGAAGAATGAATCATTGTTAACTAAGCAAGAGTTGGAAGCAGGAGTAATGAAGAGACCTTCTAGACAGGGACTGATTTGTGAAAAGAGCTTGAAATGCATAAGATAAGGACTAGGACTCAGATAATCACCCTTCCCCATGACAGTACACTGCTACTCTCTCCTCATCTTCTTAGTATGTACATCTTTATAACCATCAGCCATTTCTGACATGACATGAGCTCCAGAACTCTTACCTCTCTTTCTCCTCCTCTTTGGCTACGCTCCCACTTGTCTTTGTCTCCTTTACATGTGTTCCTAACAACACAGTAGCATTAGTCATGTGGGGTATCAAGAAGAAAACCTATGCCTCTGAGTCTCAGACTGTGGAGGGAGGAAGTTATAATTGAAGTCCTACTGAAAACATGTTAGCCAATTTTTATTGGAGGGACCCCAGGAACTTTGCTGGGCTGGCAAGGCAGATATTATCCTCTAAACTTCTATACCTCCCCTTCTAATATCAATAGTATTTTGAAATGTGCAAAAGAAGCAAAGCTGATGGATTTGGAATCAGTCTTCAAAAGACTTTGGCCAACATAACTAGCATTTTGATGTAGGACAAAAGAGACAGCACGAAAGAGCTCTTTTATCTATTTCTACAAGCTCCACATTATAACAATATCTTTTTTGTATTTCATCTCTTTTCTCTCAACCTGAAGTTACTTGGGACCTGTTTCTCTTCATAAATAGTTCTCACTCTGGACTGGAAAATGTCACTATTGGCAGTGGATTACCCTAGGTGGACAAAGTACCAAGTGACTGCCAAAGAGCTCCAGAGGCTTCAGCCTAAAGGATAAGAGGCAATATCTGAAAGGGAAAGAGTTGATCCTGTAAATAAATTTGACTGGCATTAAGTATTTAATGTGGTGGTTGGCTCCATGAGGGCAGTACATTAAATGCATAATGGCATAGTATCCATTTGGGCTTTACTGTAAATCTGACAAGCCCCAACCAGACTGCATGGCATTAAATTGTAAGTGACAAGTTCTGATAGAGCTGTCAGCTTGAGAAGGTTTACTTTAACGCAAACAGAAAAGGCTGCATATTCTTTTATTAATAAGGTAATGCTCAGTTGGAGAAAAGAGGGAAGGCAGTGTGATACTGTCATAGGCATATGGCTTTGGAATCAAACAGACTTGAGTTTGAATTAGTGGCCCTGTTACTTATTGCTGTGTAATCCTTGAACAAATTACTTCACATCTCTGAGTCTCTGTTCACTAATGAGTAAAATGGCAATATTGTATATTTCAGATTTGCCTTAGGTAAGGCTTCCCAGGAAACAAACTTGGGGTGGAGATTTATATTTAGGTAATTTATTAAGGAGTAATCTTGAGTAAAGTAGCTTCAGTGGAGTAAGGGAAGTATGATTGGCTGAGAGAGAAGTTAGATATTCTTCTTCCCTTCCTTTAACCACTTGCAGTGATAGCCTTTTCACATTTATAGTTAAATACTTTTCTTCATCTGAAAAAAGGTTATTAAGCATATTCATAGCCTTGATTTCCTGGAAATAGAATCCAAGAAGCAATTTTGAGTGCAAGTGGGTTATTGGGGAGTGGTCTCAGGTACACCACCTATAAAAGAGTAAGGGAAGCAGCACTGGTCAGAGCAAGAGGTTGATCTGCAGTGTAGTTACAAGAGAGACTCAGCTGATCTCATGGAATGATGGGGTGTCTCACATTGAAGCAGGGAATCTGGGTCTTTGGTCACTTTCACCAACAGGTCACTGGATGTAGACTACCCTTGAGGATGCAGTTTTGGGCAAGGCAGCTGTGTGGGGACAAGTGCAAGTTCCAGGGATGGACTCAGTTCCAGGGAGCTATAAACAGACAACATGCCTGGCAGCTGGGGGTGACTGTCTTAGATCTGAATAGTCTACCACTTGGACTTGCTTGTTTCCAATAATGATAATAGTATTAATAATAATGATAATAATTATTATTATGTTGTTCACACCATCTATAAACAGCTTTTTAACGATTCTGTTTGGTAACTTCCTGTGGGTGTTTAGAATCCTTCCTAGAGGAAAATTGGAGGGATGAAATCTAGCCCCTGTTGCTGTAGATACACTCCAGGCTACAACTGATATTCATAATCTTCCTTCATTACTATCATTCTAGATTTCCCTATCCCTCAGTTAGCATTTCTGTTAGCAATATCTCTCAGATCTTCATGTCTGAGGGATTTCGAGTTCCTGTGTATCATGTCTTATTCAGATCATGGCTGCTTCATTTGTTGATTTACTATCAAAATTGGGCAGAAGAGTACCAAGATAAACTCTACTTGATCACATGGGCATCAAATGTATTATTTTCTCCCACATTGTTTAACAGCAGTCTTACCTCCTTATGACTTCAGTGTTAACTGAGCTGGGCGGGATGGTAACTTCTCTTCTTGACCTTTCGTCTTTTAGTACAAAAAGTCCAAAGTGAGTGGGTCACAGCTGTACATAAAGTTTATTGAGATGTATTCCCCTTTGAAACCAAGATGTATAGATGCAAAGAAACTAGAATTGCAGGGACAGTCAGAATATATTCATCAGTAACTTATTGGGAATGATAGTAAGTGGGACCAATTCTGATCCCACCTGTTAGTTCCAAGACCTGTGTATTCTACCTACTGGGAATGTAGTACTGTATCATAAGTATTGATCTGGGGAATAACCTGCATCCTGAAGGACGAGTCCCATTATTTCAAAGCTGTAACCTCAGATGTGCCTTCCAAAGGCTATTATCTTTCTTCGTCCAGCTGGAAGCTTCATGGTGTATGGCATATGACAGAATCAGTGGATCCATTGGCACTCAATAGAGACTACTGCCATACCTCTTTAGATTTATCCCTTACTATGATGTGATGTTACACAGAGTTTTATTGTTGCTGAGTCCTTGGATAGAAAAGCTGGCAAATCAAATTAAAGAGGAGAGATTAACAAACTGGATTAAAAGGAAAACTCAACAATGTGCTGTCTGCAAAAGGCACACATTTAATAATAATAATAATAAATAATAATAATAATAATAATAATAAAAGTTGAAATTAAAAGGATAGAAAAAGAAATATACAAAAAGTAACCTAACCATGAGTAAGCTGGAATAGCTGAAATCAAACACAATAAACTTAAAGATAAGGAGTACTTAAGTAGCGATAATAATAATTATTATTTTTAATGAAGATACCAAAAAGATAAGGAGTACTTTTAAGAAGTGATATTCCAGGGGCGCCTGGGTGGCTCAGTCAGTTAAGCATCTGACTTTGGCTTAGGTCATGGTCTCACGGTTTGTGGGTTTGAGCCCTGCATCCTGCTTTGTGCCGACAGCTCAGAGCCTGGAGCCTGTTTTAGATTCTGTGTCTCCTTCTGTCTCTGCCCCTCCCCCACTCATTCTCTCCCCCTCTCTCTCTCAAAAATAAATAAACATTAAAAAAAATTTTAATAAAAATATTAAAAAAATAAAAGTGATATTCTATAATAAATGGGATATTCAATCAGAAAGGCCTATCATAATAAATATATAAGTACCTAATAATTTTAAAATACCTGAAGCAAAATTTACAGAAGTAGAAGGGAGAAACAGGCAAATCTACAGTAACAGCTATTCTATAAGTAACTGATAGAGCATACATAATTAACAGAGCAACTATCAAATATACATTAATGATACAGAAAATCTAAATAACCCTATCAAAAACTTCACCTGATTGCCATTTATAGATGACTACATTTAAAGAAAACAGAACATATGTTCTTTTCAAGTTCACACAAAACCTTCACAAAAATAGACCATATAAAGGACCACAAAATAAGTGTTAGTAAATGTAAAAGTATTGACAGTATATAGAATGTTTTCTGAAGACAAATTAAGTTAGAAACCAATAACAATAGGATACATTAAAACAGTGATGCATGTAAAACATCTAAATGCGTAAGATTAACAATACACATTAATAGCATGGGTTAAATTTTAAAAAAATCACAGGAAAATAAAAGATAATTTGATTGATTGATAGGGAAAATGTAAAAAAATTATGGAGCATAGCCTAATTTGTGCTAAGAGGAAAATTTATAGCTTTAAATGCTTTATTAGAAATAAGAAGCACTTAAACAAGCAATGATATAATTTTCACCTAATAGGAAAACATTAGCCTGAATTAAATAAGGAGAAGGAAATACAATAAAAATAAGAGCAGAAATCAATAACATAAGAAGGCAAACATAAAGAAAAGTAATAAATTTAGTTCCTTGAAAAAATTAAAAATCAATAAAACTCCTCACAAAGTGACCAGTAATGAAAGAGAAACATCATAAATTGCCAATATCAGTGATGGAAAAAAGGAGTTACATGAGAGATTCTACCAACCTTAAGAGACAGAAACTTGGTCAATCTCAATGAATATTTCCGTTTCTTGGAAAATACAGTTTATTAAAGTTTATATAAGATAAAAAATATGAACTGAAGAAATTATTTGTCAAAAACCTATGACATATGTCTTCGCTGGACAATTCTATCCAACACATGAAGAAAAAACAGCAGTATTACACATATTTTTAAAGAAATATTAGAAAAGAAAACTTCTTAACTTGTTTTACAAAGCTAAAATAACACTGATCCCGAAACTGGAAAATGCATGGAAAAAAAGATATTTTATAGAAAAATATCTCTTTCGAGTGTAGATGGAAAAGCCCATAGTAGAATATTAGCAACTTAGATTAAATAACCTGTAATGGCCAATGGAAACTTATCTTGGAAATGCAAGTCTTTATAATTTGGAAACCAATCAGTATAACATACTATATTAACTAAAAAAGGGAGGAAAAAGTATGATTGTCTCAATAGATACAGTAAGGACATTTAATACAATTCAGTGCCCATTATGATGACAACTCTACATAATCGAGGAATGTCAGAAAACTTTCTCAATCTGGTAAGGAGTAAAGCAAAACAAAACAAAAACTAGTTATTTTACTTAGTGAAATATCGAATACTTTCATTCAGAGATCTTCTCAAGGCAAGGAGGCCTGCTTTCACCATTCCTATTCAAGATTGTATTGGACTAGAGGTCCTAACTAATACAATAAAGCAAGATAAAAAGTCATAGAAAAGGAAAAAGGAAAACTCTCTGTTTCCAAACGACATAATTTTCATGTAGAAAATCTCAAGGGAATCCAAATATCCAAAAACCTACCAGTACTAAAATTTAAGTAAGTTTTCAAAATGCAAGGTTAATATAAAAAACCTATTTCTTTCTATGTACTTGTAACAACAATTTGGAAAATAAAATTTTAAAAACCCATTTAACATAGCGTTAAAAATAAAAAAATACAGACTGACATTTATGTTGTTAATTGATTTTAAATGAAGGGTTCAAATCAATTCATTTAGGAAAAAATATCAACAATTGATGTAGAAACAACTCAATAGCCATATGGGAACCCTACCTCATGTAAAATTAAAATTTATTCAAGACCAAAACATAGAAGCTAAAACTATAAAATTTTCAGAAAACATATGTGTGTATCTTTGAGACCCAGAATTAAAGAAATAATCATTAAAATGATGAATTAGATTTTATCAAATATAAATGCTTCTGCTTATTTAATATACTATTAAGAAAATGAATAGAAAAGCCACAGATGGATAGGACAATTGCAAAATATATATCTCACAAATACTTGATTGATTCAATTCTAAAAATTTCTTCAGTTCATATTTTTTATCTTATATAAACTTTAATAAACTGTATAAATACATAATACATAATACAATAAAATCACTTTTAAAAAATGGGGCTAAGGACTTCACATTTCACAAAGGATGATCTACAGATACCAATAATCTCTTTTCATAAGTGCTCTGGGGTGCCTGGGTGGCTCATTCGTTTAAGCGCTGGACTTCAGTTCAGGTCATGATCTCATGGTTCATGGGTTCAAGCCCTGCATGGAACTCTGCTGACAACTCAAAGCCCAGAGCCTGCTTCATATTCTGTGTCTTCCTCTTTCTCTGACCCTCCCCCACTCGCACTCTCTCTCTCTCTCTCAAAAATAAACAAACATTAAAAAAATTAAAAAAAAAAATGCGCAATATCTTTAGTCATCCAGGAAACACAAATTAAAACCACAAATAATATCTTGATATACTCATTAAAATGGTTAAAGTTAAGGGGTGCCTGGGTGGCTCAGTTGGGTGAGCATCCGACTTCAGCTCAGGTCATGATCTCGCGGTCCATGAGTTCGAGCCCCGCGTCGGGCTCTGGGCTGATGGCTCAGAGCCTGGAGCCTGCTTCCGATTCTGTGTCTCCCTCTCTCTCTGACCCTCCCCCGTTCATGCTCTGTCTCTCTCTGTCTCAAAAATAAATAAACGTTAAAAAAAATTTTTTTTTAAATTGTTAAATTTAAAAAGACTTGAAACACAAATGTTGTTGGAAGAACAATGAAATCCCCTTCCCTATTCTAGGCATATAAAATGTATAATCACTTGCGATAAATGTTTGGCAGTTTTTAAAAAATAAAGTTAAACAGATATCTTTTTTTTGACCTAGCAATTCAATTTTTTGGGTGTTAACCAAGAGAAAAAGAGAAAAAAAAAAACCCAACAAACTTAGGTCCAAAAGAGTTTTACAAGAATATTCATGGCAATTTTATCAATAATAACCCCAAACTGGAAACATGGCTATCAACAGGAAAATTGAAGAAAGAAAAACAAAAACATTGTAGTATATTCCCATCATAGAATAATACTTAGAAAGTAAAAAACAAACAAACCCCCATACACAACAAAATATCATAGGTGTTATGCTGAAGAAATCATATCACACACAAGAGAATATACTCTATGATTTACATAAAGCAAAAAGAAGTAAGATATGGTTGAAAATAAATCAGGAAAGTTGTGTCTGCAATAGTAATAAACTCTTTTCTTTGCTTCATCATTTGTATTTGTATGAAATTGATAAAAAGAAGACTGTGGAAAGTAAGGCACTGGCGGTGTGCTGAAACCATGGTAAATTGGAACATGTCTTAACTGATAGCTGCTTGGTATCTTTATTTACAGTAGTGTTTTTGGTTAATACATCAAAAATATTAGTAAATTCTCCATTGTTTCAACTATAGGTGGTTGGAATGATTTTGATAACCTAGAGCCACATGGCTTCTAGGAGTGGTCAAATATTAAGAATTAGACTGCATAGAGAAACCTGAAGGTGAAAATATATTCATTAAATTTGATTATTGTCACTAAGTTATACTGCCTTCTAGATTGAATGAGCATCTTTGATTATGTCTTCCTCATTGTTGCTGTCATGCTCTGATAAATTAAGTGAATTAAATGTGTTTTGAGTGGATAAAGAACTCTTTCACTTGGCAGAATATTAGTGTATAATAGGACTAGGTAAAGGAGAAATCACCTATCACTTGTGAGTACTATTATGTAGAAGGTTCTCCGGTGTGTTCTCAAATTACCGTGTGCCATATAATTCCTACAATCACCTTGTGAAATGGAAATTTTCATATTTACTTCAGTTTAGACACAAGAGCCTTTGAATTTATGATAATCTCTAGGATGTTTTATTCAAACTCAGTTTTATCCATATCTAAAATCTTATACCTCCTTCCCACCACCGCGGTTACTTCATCTTTTATTTTGTTTGGGCAGTGTTTACAAACTATATTTCTTTTTTTTCTCCATTAGAAAACATAGCACCATAGCACAGGTGCAATGCTTAGCTGGCCATATTTGCAAATAGGACTAATCTCATAAATTGGTTGAGTGGGCATCAATTATAAGACATAGATAGATGATGTTATTTTCCTTAGATACTCTTCTCTGATTTAAGCACATATTTTTACTTTGATGAACTGTTATCTCTTTTGGCTCCCATCTATTTTTTGTTTGTTTGTTTGCTTATTTATTTTGAGAGAGAAAGAGCATGTGAGTGGGGGAGGGGCAGAGAGAGAGGGAGAAAGAATCCCAAGCAGGCTTCACCCTGCCATCACAGAGCCCAACATGGGACTCGAACCCACAAACCATGAGATTGTGACCTGAGCAGAAGTCAAGAGCTGGACACTTAACCGACTGAGCCACCCAGGCGCCCCGAAAAAACGTATTTTGAGTGCCTACTCTGGGAGAGGCATTTTTCCAGGCACTGGGACTTTAGTGAGGAAGACAAGATAAGACTCAAACTCTCATGTATCTTGCATTCTATTGAGTGGGGCAGAAGATAAGTAAATAAATGAACAAGACTTTAACTTCTGGTAAGTTTTAGGAAAAATATTAAAGGCGGCAACAAGATAGAGTTGGAAATGGGGGCAGCTTCTTTAGACTGGGTGACTAGGCCTTTTTGGGGAAGTGAAACCTCAGCTGAGACCTGGATACTAAGTGTGACTAGTGGTGCAGAGATATGGAGAGAAACATGTCAGATTCTGGGAACAGCACATCGAAAAATCTTATGGTAGGAGTGAATGTGTTGAGGAATCCTTTGAAGGCCAGTGTGGCTGGAGCTCACTGAAAATTAGTAAAAGGAGAGTTCAGGAATATAAGAAATACACAATTCATTGCTTGGAAGCATTGGAGTGTTTTGAGTGTGTGGGTAACATCATCTGATTTGCTGTTGAAAAGCATGAGTAGGGAGAACAGGAGATTATTGACACAGTCTATGTAGAAGGCAATGATGGCTCTAGCTAACGTGGAAATCCAGAATAGGTAGAGTAACACACTTTAGGAGGCCAATTCCTATCCATTAGGCTACTGGGGCCGACAAGTCTAACACATTTTAAAGGTAATACTGACCAGCACTTAATGATAATTGGAACAAAGATAAGTATATTTTCTAAATCACGGACCAAAACCATTTAATATGATTTAATTTAGTGTTGAAGGTGTAGTCCTCACTTGATGTTTTCAGTCCGTGTTTGTATTCTAGGAGTGAAAGTGACACAATCCCTTCCCTAAAGTGGATTGCTGGGCTTCACCTCAGACTTACTGAATTTCATGCATGAGCCTGGGAATCTGAATTTCAACTCATTTGAGAACCACTGTTATGGTAAATATATACACCTGTTTAGGGGCGCCTTGAGAGAAGGCATACAAATTTAAAACTGCCCCAACTAGAGACTTCAGGAGGAAGGGAGTATGCACATCCACAGAAAAGGTCTGTGAGACCCCCAGAATTCCTAGATGGCCTGAGTAGTTAGGGTCTTTCTCTCTTGGAGCTACTCAGTAACGACTGGAAGAGGTAACTCCTTCAAGTGCAAAGAGAGCAACACAAATCTTCAAGCGACATAAAAAATTAGGAAAGCATGCCACCACCAAAGGAACACAATAATTTCCCAGTAACTGAACAGAAATGGGGATCTATGAATTGCTTGATAAAAACCCAAAATATATATATATACATATATATACGTATATATACGTATATATATGTATATATATACACGTATATATACGTATATATATTTTAGTTACTCAGTGAGTAACTCTCTATACAGGAGAATACAGATACATTCTATGAAACCAGGGAGGCAATGCATGGACAAAACTGGAAGTACAACAAAGATATAGAAATCATAGAGAACCAAACAGTAATTCTGGAGATCAAGAATACAGTGAATGAAATGAAAAATGCAACAAGGGGCTTCAGTAACAAACTCGATCAGGTAGAAGAATCTATGAACTCAAAGATAGATCATTTGGAAGCACGCGGTCAGAGGAGAAAAAAGAAAAAAAAATGAGAAAGAGTGAAGAAAGCCTATGTGATTGATAGAAAACCAACAAGGAAAATAATATATACATTATGGGAGTTTCCAGAAGGAGAAGAGAGAGAAAAAGAGGCAGAAAGCTTATTTAAAGAATTAATGGCTGGGGCGCCTGGGTGGCTCAGTCGGTTGGGCGTCAGACTTCAGCTCAGGTCATGATCTCATTGCTCGTGAGTTCGAGCCCCGCGTCAGGCTCTGTGCTGACAGCTTGGAGCCTGGAGCCTTCTTCAGATTCTGTCTCCCTCTCTCTCTGCCCCTCCCCTGCTTGTGCTCTGTCTCTGTCTCTCACAAATATGAAAAATAAAACTTAAAAAAAATTTAAAAAAAAATAAAAAAAAGAATTAATGGCTTAGCAGACTCACAGGGAGAGGGCAGAGTAGAAGGATCCTATGTTGACCTCGTCCCACAGATATAACTAGATAACACCCACATCCGTGTAAACAACTCAGAAAATGACCCAAAGAGTAGCAGAACAGAGTCTCCACAGCTAAATGTAGATAAGAGGCCACATTAAAGAGGGTAAGAAGGACAGAAATAGGGCTAGGAGGTAAATGGACTTGCAGGATTTCCTCAGAAGAAAGGATGTGGCAGGTGCAGAGAGAAGAAAGAAAGAGACCCTCACAGCAGGAACCACAGGCACAGGGAACCCACATGGGGAAGGCAAATTCCCACAACATTTGGCTTTGAGAACTGAAGGGGCCTAATTTCATGAGTTCTTATAGTCAGTGGGGCTTAGCACCTGGATCTTTAAAAATCAGTAGGCCCGGTTTTAGAAGGAGGAATCTGAGTCCCCACCCTGAAGGAGATAGCACAACAAACAGCACTGTAAGATACAATTTAAAAGCAGTAGTTTGAAAATTGCCTGAGGTATAAGGAAGGAGGTTTGTTTACTAATCTCAGAGTGTGTGCTGGAGGGGCAGGACTCATTGGAAGACTTCTTGAAGAACAAAAGAGCTGGCAGCACCATTTCCCTCCCCTGTCCCCAACCTAGATAGGCAGAAACCTGCAAGAACTAACACCAGTGACAATACTGGGCACTTAGCTTGCTAACAGCATACCCCACCCTCAAGCACTTCTGCGGAACTGCCCCTTTGAGCCCTTATGCAGGTTTTTTTTTAAGTGACTTGAAATTCCTTCCCGTAGCACAATTTCCCAAACATTGATAACACCTTGCATCCTGTCCAAGCTTTTTTGAAGACCTGCTCCCCGCCCACCCCACCTTGGCTGGAGTTCATCCAAAGTGGTGCCATAAGATACGCAGTGTGCACGATGGGGCGCCTGGGTGGCTCAGTTAAGCTTCTGACTTCCGCTCAGGCTATGATCTCACCAGCCCTGAGTTGGAGCCCTGCGCCAGTCAGGTTCTGTGCCGACAGCTCAGAGCCTGGAGCCTGCCATGGATTCTGTGTCTCCCTCTCTCTCTCTACACCTCCCCCGCTCACACTCTGTCTCTCTCTCAAAAATAAAATTAGTGTTTAGGAGCCCCAACAGAGGCCAGCACCACTCCAAAGTGATTCTTGCAGTGGGGAGAGGGGAAGATAATTACACATACCAGTCTACCTGTGGCCTGAGCACTAAGCTGAGGGCTGATACTGGGTCTGACTACAGGCCCTACCCATCAGTGAAAGCTTCTCAGGGGATGAAACAGGAAAAACACCTTGCACTTCAGTGCTACTGCATCTCGGGTAAATGCTTGGTATGACTCAACATAAGCTCAAGGTGATCTGGACTGGCCCAACTAACAACACAGGGACCAAACCCTATCTGCAACAGGCAAAGAGAGCCGCTGGACTGAAGGGAAAAAGCAGCTCAGTCACAACAGCAGAATGCTTGCAACACACATAGGAGACACACCTGAAGCCCTCCCCCAGTGAAATCAAACCAAGAGGTTCACACCAAGATGCTTAGTAACTAAAATGGCAAAAAAAAAAAAAAAAATAATAATGATAAAGACATAATTTTAAAAGCCATAAGAGAAAAGAAAGCAATTTTATGCAAAAGAAGCCGCATAAGGCCATAAGACACAGGAAGAAAGGAAGAAAATAACCACAAAACAGAAAAATAAATAAATAAATAAATAAATAAATAAATAAATAAATAAATAAATATGGCAAGAATATGTCTTTACCTGTCAGTATCACTTTAAATTTAAATCAATTAAATTCTCCAATCAAAGACATAGAGTGGCTGAATGTATTAAAAAAGAAAACCCTAGGATATGCTGCCTCCATCAGGCTCATTTGAACTTTAAGGACACTCACTGTG